>NC_137787.1:193419915-193599485 GCF_963383645.1 Muscardinus avellanarius
AAATACTTTGAGTGGTATTTCATCATAGGATTACAGTTTGTGATCCGTTCCCCCATTGGAGACATTTAGATTGCTTCAACATTTGTGAACATGTCTCATATAAAAATAGATGTTCATTTTTAGGGGACCGAAATCTAAGAGAACTGTTCGGATATAGTAAACTTGTACTTTTTGGGGCTTTTATTGGTGTATTATAGTCTCACATCATAATGTAACTCATGTTGACAATGACCATACATGCACACGCTCTTGGTGCCCCCTCCCCATTTCCCTACCCTCCGTCCTATTAAAAAGTACCCAGATTAATGTTGGTATATATTTGCATGTATACACATAGTCTGTGGTAGGTTTTTTTTTTTTTTTTTTGTGGGGCTGGGGATGGAATCCAGAGGCATTCAATCTCCAAGCTACACCCCGCTCTATTTTTTATTCTTTATTTTGGAACAGGGTCTCACAAAGTTGCGGAGGGCCTCACTAATTAGTAGCTGAGGCTGTCCTTGAACCGAGATCCTCAGCTGTCAGCCTCCCAAATGCTGGGATTACAGGAATGCACCACCACGCCCAGCTTCTATGGTAGTATTTCTATTAATGAACCTAAGTGTTCCTCCACCCCTACCCTTATATCTCCTCCCTGGCTCCCCGAGGCTTCCTTCAGGGATCATTTCGGTAGTATGTCCTACTAAACTTCTTAGAACACTTGCCGCCGCTTCCTCCTGTGCTCTCTGCAGCAGCGGGCACGCTCCAGGTGCTCCGCATTCTTGCCAGGGCTTGGTGCACTCATCTCCTGTACGGTCACCACTCTGACTGGTGTCTGGTGCTGACTCTGGGCTTTGCGTGGGATGGATTACATTATTATTCCACAGTGGCAGCATTGGGTGCATGCTTCCTTGCCCGGCCTGGCAGTGGGGGCTAGAGCAGTGGCAGACCTTCTGGAGGCCGCAGGCCTTGAGCGCTCACCTGTCCCCAGATACTAAGAGCCAGCTCCACTTGTCACTTGTCATACAGTGGTAGGATATCTTTCTAAGAAACTTTGCTTTAAAATAAAAAGTCCTATGTTTCTGTTTCACTTTATTGATACATAATATGTCCCTAACAGCATACAAATTATAAATACACTGAATTATCACAAATTGGATAGTTTCCATCCAGCTCATAAAATAAACATTATAAAAACTCTTTTCTTGTTCTTACTAATCAAGAACCCCTTCAAAGGTAGCCACTATCCTGACTTCCCTTGCCACACTACTTTGAACCATATGATGTCTATTTAGGTCAGAAATATATTCTGAAATATATTCAGAAATATATATTCTGCTTATTTCTATTTATATAAACCAAATTAATTTAAATCTTTTTGTACAGAACTTTCATTCAACCTTATTTTTATACAAGCTTCATCAAAATTATTGCTGTATAACTATTTTATGAATTGATAATACCATATATTCATTTACAGTTAGTGGATCTTACTTGAATTACACGATGCTGCCACAAGCATTGTTGTGTGAATGTCTAAGTGTGTGTGTGCACTTATTTCTTCTGGGTGTCCAAGTAAGAGTGCAATTGCTGGGTCAGTGAGTGTGTTCATGTTCAGTTTCACACCCACCAGCATTTGCTGTTATCAGCTTTTAAAACTTCAGCTATTCTAAAAATGTTTGCAGAGGCTTCTCATGGTTTTAATTTACAATTCCCAGATAGCTCATGAATTTGAACATCTTGTCATGCTTATTGGCCATTTGGGTATCCTCTTTTGTGAAATATTCTTTTCAAATGTTTTACCTATTTGAGGGTAGGAGTAGGCAAGTCACCTCTTTTTTTGATTTGAAAGATTATATATTCTGGATACAAGCTACTTGTCAGGTATATGTATTGCAGATACTTTCCTTCATGATGGTGATGTGCATTTTTGTGCTCAGTGGTCAGTAGAATCCAGAATGACAGAAAAGTGTATGTAATTCAAGAAGCTTTATACTTTGGGTTGTGGTAAGACTTAAGGTAATATGTCATTAAGTATGTAGATCAGGGTACATTTTTATTTGATTATCATGATTGATATTATGAAATTGGAATGGTTAAAATTTTTGTGTGTAAATATTCTTTATTATCTCCCTACCCATCTGCCTCTAGGAGCTCATGGCACACATGTAGCTAGTATAGCCGCTGGGCATTTTCCAGAAGAACCCGAACGCAATGGAGTAGCTCCTGGTGCTCAAATTCTTTCAATAAAGATTGGTGATACAAGGTTAAGCACAATGGAAACTGGCACAGGCCTCATAAGAGCTGTGAGTACTCAGGAGTTGTTGATTTAGACTATTGATTAATCGACAGTTTTTAAGTTTATACAGTATTCTTTTTAAGACTTGTTGAACTATATTTGATGTATAGGACTTTGTTGAGGCAAAAATGCTTATTAATTATTAAAATGTTATAATGACAATTATCGGGATGAAGTTTTCTGGCTTAAAAACCTTTATGAAAAAGATACTTATTTTATACTCATTTCTAATACATTTTCTAGCATGCAACTTTGAGATATTTTTCAAGAAAAAATCATTTTGATAGTTTGCTTTATTAGCCAAAGGAATTTAAAACTTCCACTAATAATCTGCACTTTGTTTTAAAATGTAATTTAAGTGATTTTGTAATCTAGTGAGAATGCTTCTTTTCCTCCACATCTCTCCTCCTCTAACCCCATTTCATTGTAGAAATACTAGTTTTATTTTTGTTGACTATTTACTATCTTGTTTGCTCCTCCTGCCATATTGTTTTCATTTTTTACTGTATGCCTAGATGTAACTTATAAATCAGAATATGATTGGTAAACCATAGGATGAAAAGCCTTTATTTTACTGGTTAATCTCTTTCTAAGCATTGCTTCCTAAACTAGACTCTTAATCATTTTATTAGATGATAGAAGTTATAAATCATAAGTGTGATCTTGTCAACTATAGCTACGGAGAAGCAACTCACTGGCCAAATTCTGGGTGAGTGTCCTTTGACCGCTGTTAGCTACAGCCCTTAGCTGGGGAAGAGTGTTAAATGTGCTAAATAACGAGAGTCACGGTGGTTAGACGACTGTGTCTTGGGCCTTAGGCCTGAAGCCCCACTGCCCTCGTGTTTGCTGTCAGTGCCAGTCGTGGCACCATGCTGACAGTCTCAGGTCTGAGCGATTCCCTGTGGCTGGGGTAGCCCTGCTGCTCCCTCAGACCTCCTTGTACCTCACACTGCTGGCCAGGGCCTGCATCCTCACTCCCCTGGCCGGCCAGTTGAGGCTCCTTACTATACTGCTCATCCACAAGCATCCACTGCCCTCGTGTTTGCTGTTAGTGCCAGTCGTGGCACCATGCTGACAGTCTCAGGTCTGAGCGATTCCCTGTGGCTGGGGTAGCCCTGCTGCTCCCTCAGACCTCCTTGTACCTCACACTGCTGGCCAGGGCCTGCATCCTCACTCCCCTGGCCGGCCAGTTGAGGCTCCTTACTATACTGCTCATCCACAAGCACCCTGAGCCTGCCTCCTCGGCAGCACTCCCCGACCACCTCACATGGACTGTGGAAGCCCTGCTGCTCCCTGCGGTAGCCCTGCAGGGTCTGTGGAATGTGCCCCTGGCACTGCGTATTCACTTCTCCCCTTTAGGGCCTGGGACCTCCGGCCACTCCTGTCACCTTGCACTCCCAATCTAGTGTTGTGGCCTTGACCTAAGGTTACTTTACCTGTGTTTTTCTTCATAGTGATGACTATTTAAAATTAAACTCATCTAGAGGACTTACTTATTGATCATCTCTTCCCCACTCCCACCACCAGCCATTGAAACATGCCAACCATCTGCTTTCTGAAGCTTTATTTAAAATCTTATCAAAATGGAAATTGTACCAAGCTAGAACTTGCGGTTGTCTGTTAACAAATTTTCTCAAATAACTGGTCCCAGGGTTTCTCGTGAGACATCACTTTACTGTCCTGTAATGTGCGCTCTGGGGCTGTTTTGTTGGTTCTTCAGTACATCTTCCCCTTCTCCCCTGCCTCGTTTTCTCCTGACCTAAGCTCATGGTCTTCTCTCCTTTGACATTTGTCCTTTTAGAGTCTTCTTTCCCAAATATCCATTCACACTTAGGACTGTGATCAACCCTCTAACTCTATACATTTTCTTCTTCATGGTTTGACTTCACCTTTTTTTTTTTTTTTTTTTTTTTTTTTTTTGGTGGTACTGGGGTTCCTGGAAGCCCTTCTACCTCCGGGCTACACTCCCAGACCTATTTTTTACATTTTCATTTTGGAAACAGGGTCTCCTAAACCAGCGCGCGCGGCTGGGCGCGCGGCTGGCTTCGAACCTGCGCGATCCTCCTGTCTCTGCCTCCCAAGCGCGGAGATTACAAGCATGCGCCACCACACCCGGCTGGGGCATTCGACTTCTGAGCTACACTCCCTGCCCTATTTTATATTCTTTATTTTGAAACTGGGTCTCACTGAGTTGCAGAGGGCCTCACTAAGTAGCTGAGGCTATCCGCAAACCGTGATCCTCCGGTCTCAGCCTCCCGAATGCTGGGTTTACAAGCATGCGCCACCACGCCTGGCTTGACTTCATCTTTAACACCAGCAAATTTTCTTCTTTGCTGTCAGTATCTGATCAGATTTTTTACATCTGGAAATTACATTCTTTCTGGTGTCTTAAATCTCCTTTACCTTTGTCACTAAAGATATTATTAGTTCCTTTAGTCAAATAATTTCTAGTCAAAATATGTGTTAGGGGTCCCTTGAAGAATATTTTCTAAGTACATTGATTAGGTGATGGAAACAAAACCTCGTACTGCTCCACTGTCCCACCACTACTAATATTCTGATGCTTTGTTGTATATATTTTGGTGCAAAGTTGTGTATTTAGCATTTTTCCCACATTTAATCTGGCCCCATAACTCTTTGACTATGCTAAAATCCAACTAGGGTATTTGACTTGGAATGGCTGCATCATGTTCCACCAAAAGTAGACGGGCCAGCATTTATGTAACCACACATTTAAGTAAGATTTTGATACTATGTACACAAGGGGTAGAGGCTGAGTATTGATAGTTGGAGAAAGTACACCAAGTGATTCGGATGTCTGCCTCCTCATTTATAGCCACTATTTTAGTTCTACAGTTTGAAACCCATATTGTAATTTGGTGTTTTTATTTTAATTCTTAAAAGGACATTTTTATTTATTCAGAGAAATTTTCTCTTTTCAGGAGAATTTGTGAAGTAATTAATGAAGCTGTATGGAAGCATAACATAATTTATGTTTCCAGTGCTGGGAATAATGGCCCTTGCCTTTCTACAGTTGGTTGTCCAGGCGGAACTACATCAAGTGTGATAGGTTAGTCTCCTGTTTTAGAAATACGTTTCTGTGAAAACAAGCAAATAGAAAACTACGGTGACTCAAACGGTAATTGTATCCCTCTTGCATATAAGCTGCTGTAGACCACAAATGTCCTCAGGAAACGATCTAGTGGGGAACCAGCTTATCTAGAACTTAGTATAATTTAAAGAAAGCTAGGATAAGTGTAGGTGCACACTGGTATGTTAAATCCACATCATAATGCTGGAAGTTAGTTATTTTCATGTCCAAAAGCAGCGGACTTAGTATAACCACTAATGCATAGTAAACTTCCCGTGTCTTCTATTCAATTTTCATGTTTGTCTGTTTAACCAGAGTAAGAACTAGCATAGGTATGAAGCAGTTTGCCCATATAAACAGTGGGTTTCATTGGGAAAATTAGGATCTATTGGGTCAATTTTGTTTCCTTTTACTAATCTATCCCACAGGTGTTGGTGCTTATGTTTCTCCGGATATGATGGTTGCTGAGTATTCACTGCGAGAGAAATTACCTGCCAATCAATATACATGGTCTTCTAGAGGCCCAAGGTAAGTACAAGTAGTACAGTGGCCCTTATGTATAATTAATTAAAACTTTACATGATCGGGAAGGGCAGGGTTTAGATAAGTAGTAATGGCCTTGTTTTAAATACTTTGGTATTTGGACTTTGGTGAAACAAAAGCCCTAAACTCTTGTAAAGCCTTGCAGCTACAGAGCTTGCATACTCATGTTCATGCTTTTGAAGCTCTGCTCTACTCCGAACCTTTCCGGTACAGTCAGTGAGTCAGTAAGGTCTGAGTACAAGTGATGTTCACCTGTTTTAGTTCTCTGTCTTCCTGTGAACTGTCCGTCCAATTCCAGGAACTGGTTATCTTTCTCAAAAGGTATATTAAGTCTTGATTTTTACAGTCCTTCATTATGACAGCAGTGAGTATAGGCACCCTCTGAAAAATAAAGCCTATTTTAATTTATTCCATTACCTTTTTGGAGTTAAGCAAGAAGAGAATAGACTTTAAATTCAGATCAGCAAATATGTTAGTGCCTACAGTGGATGAGGCATGAACAGGCTGTGGTCTGGGTGTAGAAGGCCATTGCAAGGTGACAGGACAACAAACGTGGGAGCCGGCACTTGAACTCTGAAAGGAGGTGGCATTGGGCCCAGCCTTGAAGGCCAGAATGCTGAGAGAAAGAGAAGTTCTGTATGGCAATAATGGCATAACACAAGATAGGCAAATTTTAGTATAAAACCAATTTATTATACTGAACTAATTTAGTGGTTTGGGAGGAAATAATTATTAGTAGGCTGTGTTTGAATATAAAAATAAGATAGGGAATATGGGAGGGCAAGATTGCAAAATTGGTTGAGGTAAGAGCAAATTTGGTAACATATCTTTCTAGTCTTCTAGGTAATTTTGTCTTTAAAAAACACTTATTTAATCGGTTTTTGAAAAACTGTCATTGATAACAATCAGGCTGTGCTTCTCATTGGATGAGCAAGCTGCATTTTCTACCTTCATCGTAGACTATCCTTGTCAGCCCAACTAATACTGCTAAGTAAGAGTGCTAGGAGCAAAGATGAAAACTTAGCAAAGGTCTATATGTTTTGCGTTCAGTTAACAAAAATACTGAATGTGTTATTATAAAGGCAAAGTTTGAGTTTTGCTTTTTTTGTTTTGTTTTTTGTTTTGCTGGTCTGGGGATGGAACCCATAGGCATTTGACCTCCTAGCTACACCCCTGCCCGATTTTTTTTTTATTCTTTACTTTGAAACAGGGTCTCACTAAGTTGCGAAGGGCCTCACTAAATAGCTCAGGCTGTCCGCAAACCACGATCCTCTGGTCTCAGCCTCCCAAATGCTGGAATTACAAACATGCACTACCACACCCGGCAAGTTTGAGAATATTTAAACGAACCTTTGTTTATTTTACTTGCTGTCAAACTTTGTGTGTGCTGTCTGCTGTGTGTGTGTGTGGGGGGGGGGATATTAGAGATTGAAACTAGGAGCATTCTACTTCCGAACTATATCCCAACCCTAATGTTTTATTTTTTGAAACAAAGTCTCACTAAGTTACCATACACTGGCATCAAACCTATGATCTTTCTATCTCAACCTCCCAAGTACTGAGATTACAGGTATGCATCACCATACCTGGTTTGCTGTATGACACTTAAAAAATTATTTTAGGGACGAGGGATGCAGTTCTGTAGTAGAGCATATGCTTAGCATGTGTGAGGACCTGGGTTCATTCCCTACCCCAAGGCAAAAGAAAAAAAAATGTTAACAAATTATTTTAAGAAAATACCGAAGTTTGTGAATTATAGAAGTTAGAATTAAAACTCACATTAGATCACAAACCAGTTATTCTAAGAATTGAGATATTTTATTACATGTTTACCACACAATACACATGAAATATTACTATAGATATTTGGTTTATTAGAGAAGTATAAAATATGAAAAGTGGACTAATGATCACTGAATGCAATATATTCCATAGTGATTTTTATAAAACACTGCCCATCAGCATTGAACATTAGACATATAACGCCTACTTGATTTACTAGTGTTTATGAGTATGGTATATATTATCTTAAAGACGCATTTCCAAATAATGTCCACATAAAATTATTTGAATTTATATTACATATGATGTTTTATTTTATTTATTTATTTATTTATTTATTTTTTGGTGGTACTGGGGTTCCTGGAAGCCCTTCTTCCTCTGGGCTACACTCCCAGACCTATTTTATATTTTTGAAACAGGGTCTCTTACGCCAGCGGGGCTGGCTTCGAACCTGCGCGATCCTCCTGTCTCTGCCTCCCAAGCGCGGGGATTACAAGCGTGCGCCACCACGCCCGGCTTACATATGATGTTTTAGAAAGAAAACACCACTAGTTCTTTTTTGTAGTTTAAGGACTTTGTTGACATTTCATTGAACTCATTTTTAGAGCCGGGCGTGGTAGTACACGCTTGTAATCCCAGCATTTGGGAGGCTGAGACAGGAAGATCGTGGTTTGAAGATAGCCTCCACTACTTAGACCCTGTTTCAAAATTAAAAAAAAAAAAAATACGACTGGGGGTGTAGCTCGGAGGTAGAATGCCCCTGGTTTCCGTCCCTGGTACCTCAAAAAAGAAAACCTCATTTTTACAATACTGATTTAAACACCGAGAAATGCTTTATGATTAGCCACTGAATGTTAATAATAAACAACAGTAAATAGTTAAATTCATGATTCTTTCCAGTTATTTTTTTAGTTATACTTTGTACTCATTGTGAACATTAAGTAATACAAAGATAGCACAAACAAAATAAATTACCGTAAATCTTATTTGTGATACATAGATACTGGTGACATTGATAACATTTTCCTCATCTCCTCTGTATAAATGGGAGATCGTACTATTCATGTGCTTTTGTTAATACCATCTTTATAGTTCAATAGATAGTGAGCTAATAATGCTTGTTTTGAGATATTTACTTTAAGAGGTGCCACCAACCCAGTTCAGGAGTAAGATAATGTGCACTGTTTTTAGCTCTGTAAAACCGTGAAACCAGCTTACCCTAATATTCCTAGCTAGAAATAAATGTAGTTCACTCAGTTGAGGGAGGGGCAGGGAGATGCAGCAGCCTCTGTGGAGAGCCTGCTCTTCTGTTCCTTTTTTTAAGACTGAGGACAGAACTTGTGTTGAATGACATGTGATCTTCAGCTCTAAGGGATTTGGGTCATTAGACTTTGCTTTAGTCAAAGCCTTCAACTAGGCAATCCTAGTAGACTTGAGTTGTCCAGTATGGCAGCCACCAGCCACTTGAGATTAGTCTCAATTAAGATTTACTATAAGTATAAAATGTACATAGGGTTTTGAAGACTTTGTAAAAAAAAAAAGTAAACTCATTTGTATTTTCTATAACCTACATATTAAAATGCTAATACTTTTGATATGTTGTCTCAAAAAATTAATTTCAGCAGTCTCTTATTAGCTTTTTAAAAATATGACTTTTAAGTTAGGCATTGTGGCACATGCTTGTAATCCCGGTACTTGGGAGGCTGAGACAAGAGAATCACAGGTTTGAGGCTAGTTCAGCAATTTAGTGAGGCTGTCCATAACTTAATGAGACCCTGTTTCAAAATAAAATAGCTTACCAGGTATGGTGGTCTACACTTATAATCCCAGTACTTTGGAGGCTGAGAGAAGAGGATCACAGGTTCTCGGCCAGCCTCAGCAACTTAGGTTCGCTGCAACTTAGTGAGTCTCTGTTTCAAAATAAAAGAATAGAATAGTGCTGGGTGTAAAGCTCATAAATAGAATGCCCCTGGGTTCTGTTCCTAGTATCACCAAAAAAAGTAAAATAGGGATGAGGTGTAGCTTGGAGGTAGAATGCCCCTTGGTTCAATCCCCAGTATCACAAAAAATATACATATTTGGCTCTTAGAAAATTTTAAATGAGATATATGGCTCACGTTATATTTCTGTTATACAATGCTATATTGGACTTAAAATTTAAAACTAATATAAAGAGAGAAGTACATTCATTGAGGAGTTTGAGCATTTATTTTTCCATATATATACCTCACACAAAAATCCAGAAATATATGCAGTTATTTCTGTCTAATAAGGAAAATGTAATTGCTTTTATAATGGGAAATTATTATACTGGTTATTCCATTTATTCCCCATAATATTTTTGTCATTATTTGAATGATGGCAAATAATTCATAGTATTAAACCATAAGTGATTTGGCCAGTGGCCTTCTTAAGAATGCCCATAGAGATCCCACTCTCGCCATCATTAACAAACCTCTGTGGGTTTCTGTTTAGTGCTGATGGGGCTCTTGGCGTGAGTATCAGCGCACCAGGAGGAGCCATTGCCTCTGTTCCTAACTGGACACTGAGAGGGACTCAGCTCATGAATGGGACATCTATGTCTTCCCCCAATGCATGTGGAGGCATTGCCCTCATACTTTCAGGTACGGATGCTGCTCATTACTACTCTCTTATATTGCAGACTATATGCTTTCTGACGTTGTCATGATGAGAAAATATGGTAGAGTTGGTAATGTCCTATAAGCAAGGTGTAGTTTAGAGAATGGGTTATGAGATAATGATAAATTGAATGTATATTCATTCAGGGATTTTTAGGGTGGTGTGCTATATTAAAAAGGGTATTATCAGGGGTAGACAGACTGCTCTGAAACTCCTGCTTCGGAAATGTTCCACTATTCAAGTCTCTTGCCTGCCTACTTCATTCTCCACTTTTCTGACCACTGTAGCTGTCGCCTCTGTACACAGTATCTCTCCCCAACATTGCTAGTTTCCACTGGTGCTGAAGATATCAACAAAAGTTTTATACCACTTACTTTTAAGTTCCTGTCAGTACCACATCATATGCCAGATTGAGTCAGAACTCTCAGGATGGACCCTGATGTCTCTGCCCTCATTGCTAGTCCTGTTTGTTTTCACCAAATACCACTACATCTGAGTCCTTCTAGCCATGTTTCAGCCTTGCAAATGCATGCACTAAGAGCCGGCTCGTTTACTTATATGTCTGATGCTGTTTCATCTTTTTGTGGATTCTAATGGACAAATTTAATAATGCATTTGATATGCTCATCTAGCATCATAATGTTTCCATGTTTATGTTGTTTAGTTCCAATATCATAAGCATTTGCTCTTATCACTAACAGTAGTCAATAGTAAAAGGCTAACAAATTGGTGTCCTCTATAACCTACCTATAGTACCCAACCTGGCTTCATGCTAGAATCAACTGCAAAGCTTTTAATAAATAGCAGTCCCTGAGATCCAATCCTTAAGATTCTTATTTACTTGGTCTGTTTTGAGACCTCAGATGCTTTTGCTTATATTCTATTCCCCGGTACAACATGCATGGGGGTTAAAAACTACTGCCCACAGCCATAGTGTTTGGCCAAGTATCTTAAGAAAATATCATTCAGCTTTCTCTAAATGTCTGCTTTGTACATTTATATTACATTTATGTCACCTGTGTATAACCTTAATGCCACTGCAAGTCTGTGTGCAGTGATTTTTTTTTGTTGAATTAAGAATTTGTGCAATGTAAGCAGTTTGAGTCAGTGTTTAGTTTTTAAGGAAAGGTTCGAAAAATGAATGTTGAATCAAAATATGAAAACCAGAGAGAGTACCTGTCATACTGGTTGAGAAGAAAAAGGTTTCAAGTAGTGAGCACACTAACACTACTTCTTGGTTTTGATTTTTATTGTAGGTCTGAAAGCTAATACTGTTGATTATACAGTTCATTCAGTCAGAAGAGCTCTAGAAAATACTGCAGTGAAGGCTGACAATATAGAAGTATTTGCCCAAGGACATGGTATTATTCAGGTATTATCTATATGAAAAACTGGTTGGTTATAAACATCTTTAATAGCTATTACTGAACACCATTTCCTATTGTAGCGTGATTTAGTATGTAAAAATTCTAGATGATATGGCCATAGAACAACTATAAACAAAAAGGATACAAAAGCAAATCCTACAGTTAAGACAAATTTGTTGGACCAAAAGAAACACAAGGGACATGTGCAGGTTGGAAATTCAAACAGTAGGAACAAAAGCCCTGGTCATCGTACTGACCACCTGAGAAGCAGTGACGTGAAAGGGTCCTCCACTATTGACTGGTGCTGTGCCTATAAGCACAGAACTGCCCTCTAACTTGGGATGTGGGTAGTATAGAGGCGTGAACATAGGAACTGACTTTTGGCTCATTCTTTGCTACCACAAAACCAAGATTATTGATATAATAAAATATTTTCTTCACCCAGCGATTTACATCTTACCACTTATATTTTTTATGTAGGTTGATAAGGCCTATGACTACCTCGTTCAGAACACATCATTTGCTAATAGATTAGGCTTTACTGTCACCGTTGGAAATAACCGCGGCATCTACCTCCGAGATCCTGTTCAGGTGGTGGCGCCGTCAGATCATGGCGTTGGCATTGAGCCTGTTTTTCCAGAGAACACGGGTGAGTAGCAGGCTGACAATAAACTGAAGCTTTCACGTTTGTGGTTTATATGGATTGCACACAGTAGAGCAGTGCTGTTTGGCTGATGTTCTAGAGTCAACTGTGAATTGACAGTGTTGTTATTCTTAAAATTAATAGACTTAAGGGAACTAATAGAGAGTTGGGGCCAGAGCCACAGCAGTTCAGTTAGCATCAAAGCCCCCATTGTGTTTAAGACGGCTTTCAGACAAGAGTGGGAAGCAGAAGTAGCCAAGGAGAACTGCAGCTCAACTAGATGGAAGTACAAAGTCAGCTCTGTATACTGACCATCGTCAAGCATTTTTATCTGCATACAGTAATGTGAGCGAGTCACTGAAACTCCTTATTTTAAGGCATTTTTTGGTGAAAGTGTGAATTAGGATCTCACAATATATTAAAGTATAAGGAAGAGTCTGTGACTGTTTAACTTAAGCTATTCTTTGGATTTCCATATCTTGTGCACTTTACAATTGACCAAACTAATTTTTCTTGACAAAAGATAAAACTTTTTAAAATAGAAGGAAAGGGGGGAAAATGCTGATTTTAACTTTTGGTCTTTTCAATGCCAGAAAACTCTGAAAAAATATCCCTTCAGCTTCATTTAGCTTTAACTTCAAATTCATCTTGGGTTCAGTGTCCCAGCCATTTGGAACTCATGAATCAATGTAGACACATAAACATACGTGTGGATCCCAGAGGCTTAAGAGAAGGATTGCACTATACAGAGGTATTGACCTATCCTCCTTTTTAATTGTTTAAATGTTTCAGAGTTAAAACTAAACAATCCTAAGTGTGTTTGCATTGTATTGCTTTCTTGTTAAGAAAGTAGACGTTCCCACTTGCCAGGCTTTCCAGCTCTTCTGGCGTAGCTGTGTCCGTGTGAGCAGCCAGCCCTCTAAGAATAGAATGCTGCATCTGGTGTGATGGAAGCAAGGGAAGGAAGCAGAAGGGCATGGCCTGTTCATTAGGCCTCCCTCTATCGTCAGTTACTCCAGCCAGCCAGGCATGGTGGCACACGCCTGCCTGCAATCCCAGTACTTGAGAGGCTGAGGCAGAAGGATCACAGGTTTGAAGCCAGCCTCAGCAACTTAGCAAAGCCCTCAGGACTAATTGAGACCCTGTTTCTAAACTTAAAAAAGGGGGGAATGGAGGTCTGTCTTGTAGGTATAATGCGCCTGAGTTCAATTCCAGTAACACACACACACACACACACACACACACACACACACGCACGTATGCACACACAGACACATGTTTTAAAATACTTGGTAATTGTACGTAACAGAATTAGTATCACAGTATCTATAATACTAGGTTGAGCTACTTTGCATTTAAGAGTCATTAAAATGCACTTATTTTATACTTGTCTCATTTCCTCATAGGTCTCAATTAGTCAAGATTTTTATGTATAGATTTGTTTGGACTTTTTGCTATTAATTTGTAACTCAGTGACTAGTGTTGCCTTATAATTAGAACCTTTCAGTTTTAAGGCTTGGTTAATTTATATTGTGAGGGGATTATCCCTTTTTATTTTCTGTTTTACGAGTTTGTTTATAGATACTGAAACTTCCCATTCTCTTTTCAAGGTATGTGGTTATGACATAGCATCCCCTAATGCAGGTCCTCTGTTCAGAGTTCCAATCACCGCAGTGATAGCAGCAAAGTAAGTAAGAGGTTGTTTGTAGTGTACAGATATATCTGAGTTGTCAATGGCTAATTGTGGAATACTGCTGACTTTTAAAGGAATACTCGGCCAGAATCAGGTAGAAAGAATTTAGTCTTGGATCTGCTCCTTGCTTGAATTTTTAGGTGGTACATAGTCAGCCGTGCCACTCCCCGTTAGCCATGAGAACAGTTGGTAACCCTGGCATCCTCCTCCCTGAACTAAAGCCACTTCCACCAGGGCTACTGGTGACCTCCATGTTGCCCTGTGAAAAGGCCAGCTGAGCCTTAGTCTACCTGGTCCCTCCACATTCCTTGACAGTGTTACTGTACCCTCTTGCACCTCCGGCTTTCTTGGCTCCCTGTGTCTGGAATTAATCTCTTCTTTGGGCTCTTCCACTTTGCTAGTCACCTTCTGTTTCCAGGCTCAAACTTTTCCATCTTGTCAGCCCTGGAACTAGTAGACTCAATTTGATCATATTACTTTCTGCTTAAAATATAAAAGTAGTACCTGTAAATATCAAGTTCAGTCTCCTTAGAATAGCAAATGATGTCCTATCACAATAATAGCCCCATGCTGGTGCTGCCTGCCATTCTGTATGCCTTTTGTAAATGTTGTACATGTTAGACAGCTTTCTGCTCTGGCACACCGAGGTTCCTCAGGCTCTGTATGTATCCACAACCCATTTTGCTTCATGCGCCTCTCTTAAGTGACCGTGCTCGCTCCTGGCCGTCTAAAGTGAAGGAGTCCCTTCTTTGTGCATCATGAACTTTTTATATGCCTCTGGACAAACTTTATTCAGTATGTATTCAGTTTTTTTATTTAATTATTTTCTCTCTGACTGTGAACCCTCTGAAGGCACAGTGGCTAGACCTTACTCCATCCCATATGGAGCCCATTACACAGATATACAAAACAAAACAGATAAGTAGATGAAAGGGTAAGATTGAGATTATGGAAGTTCTGAAAAAAGTGAAAGTTCCAAATTAATAGTTCATATTATGTTAGTTGCTCAGGTAGATATTAAGTATGCAACAAGTCAGCCCATAAAGTACATAGGATGAAATTGAGGAGGTTAAATTTTAAAAGTAGCAGACATAGGAGTTGGGCGTGGTGGCAAACACTTGTAATCCCAGCACTTAGGAGGCTAAGACAGGAGGATCGCAGATTCACAGTCAGCCTCAGCTACTTATACTCTGTTTCAAAATAAAAAATAGAGCTGGGGGTATAGCTTGGAATACCCCCTGGGTTCCATCCACAGGATCACAAAAGAAAAAAAGGAGCATACATGTGGGAAAATTGTACAACAATTCAGTCATGTATTCCCTGGAAGTGCAGTGGGAATTTCAACAAGGCAACATATAGTTTTGACAATCAGCTGATAACATCTCCTTTAGGAATCTTCCACAGGCTCCTTTGAATAAGCCAAGAATTCATCTGTTTCCCCTAATAATTCCTTTCTAACTGGAGCTTACTTTGTTAAATGTTTCCTAATGGTGTTTCTCCACTAGTCTGTCTAGGACAAAGAATCATATTTTACTCGTTCCATTTCTAGCTGTGAATAACAGTGACTTATATATGATAGACACTTATTAAATGTTTATCATATGGACAGGAATTTGACTTTAGCTTATACTTTGTTTTCATAGCAGTAGTTATACATTTGCTCTTTGTTTCTTTAGTTTATTATCAGCTTGTGGGAGAATTTTGAAACCACAGAGGGGTTAACACAATGCCAGTTTCATTCGTAGCTATGAGGCAGCATTGGTAACAGAAAACATTACCTGCTATTTTAATATCTAGGGCCCAGTATAGTCCAGAATTGGGTAATTAGTGGATTCTATGAATGTTGCAGAGTTTCTTTAACAAAAAAAGAATATGTACTTTTTATAATGTGTGTATATACATTATAAATTATAAAATAGAGAAGTAAAATTGTCTCTACCCTGTATCTCTGATACTTTTTTTTTTTTTTTTTTTTTTTTTTTTTTTTTTTGGTGGTATTGGGGTTCCTGGAAGCCCTTCTACCTCCAGGCTACACTCCCAGGCATATTTTATACTTTTTTATTTTTGGAAACAGGGTCTCTTAAGCCAGCGAGGCTGGCTTTGAACCTGCGCGATCCTCCTGTCTCCACCTCCCAAGCACAGGGATTACAAGCGTGCGCCACCACACCCGGCTCTGATACCTATTTTTAAATGAGATAATATTGTGCTTACTCTTCAGCTTGTAACAACTCCTAATACTTATTTCTAACGAAGTACTCTCTCGTATTTTCTGGACAAAATCTAGAGTGCCGCTAGTTTTATTGTAAATATGTAGCTATTTTTATGAAGTATCACATTTACTCATTTATTTTTGTTAATTTTCAGAGTGAATGAGTCATCTCATTATGATCTAGCCTTTGCGGATGTACATTTTAAACCCGGTCAGATTCGAAGGCACTTTGTTGAGGTTCCTGAAGGTGCTACATGGGCTGGTAAGTAAAATTCATCTGTCTGGCCACTTACCTTTCATACATTCCATCTCTAATGAGTATGTGTCACAGATTTATGACCCAATTTAAAGTAGCAGCAACATGTTTGAATGCTTTAGGATGTGGGCCTTTTGTTGTGGGCCATTAAAAATAGCTTATATTTGAGTTCAGAATGCATTTCTGTACTTATATGCAAATATAGGTATATCTCTACTGAGAGTTTGTTAAAAATGAAATCACATATGTGAATCCTGGTTTAAAAAGCTCATGCTGATGGGTGATCTTTGTGGTTTCTCCATACTGTCTTCTGATCTTTTGCCTAAATGCAGTCTATCTCTTGATATCACAGTAATATGACGTCTTTCTTTGTATGAGGCTTTTCTTGTTTTATATAACTAGGTAAGGGTAAAATAATAAATAGCAAAAGCTGCAAGTTATATCAATACATTGAAGTAGGATCCTATATCTGTATCCTGTTAGATTGCCCTCTGGTTATAGTGGAGCTCTGACAGCACTGATGGCCTTCAGATGACAGTCAAGCATTGCACTGGACTCATCTCTAAACATTTGTATATACCATCTCTTGTTCCCAGTCTTTTGCTGAGGTTTAGGATGGTAGGCTACATAGAGGACTGCTTCTAGAGGCCTTTTCTCCTAGGAGGTGCTTTGGGAGCTTCTGGTCCAAACCCTTGACTGACTTGTTGATTAAGAGAACTTGGATAAGAGGGAGGCGGCACTGAGGAGTAGACAGGCTCGGCTTCAGAGACCGACGAGTCGGCTGGAACCCAGGGTCTGCAATACCCTAAGGGTCACTAGGAGCAGGTTGCCTAATTATCTGAACTTCTGACTAATATCATTTACACTTTCCTGTAAAGATCACAAATTTTACAAAGTACCTGGTACGTAGCTTGTCCATGTTAAGATTACAATCATACACTTGACAATTCACCTGGTGGTCAGAGTATTGAATACCTTGAGAGTACCATTCACATAGGACCCCTTTAAGTTATACAGCTCAAGCTTTGGATAGAATGTACACTAATAATAGTAAAGAATAAAAATCTGAATTTAATTCTGCCTTAGTGGTAAATATAATACCCTAGTTGTAATTTATTTGGGTTGGTGTTAAAAATAATTTTCTTATTTTTGAAAAGTCATTGAATGGTCTGAAAGTATCTCAGAACATTTTATAGAGTTAGATTAGAAATGTACTACAAATGAGCCTGCCATGGTGGTGCCTGCCTATAATTCCAGTACTTTGGGAGGCTGAGGCAGGAGAATCACATGTTCAAGTCCAGCTTCAGTAAAATAGCAAGACGTTTAACAACCTAATGAGATCCTGTTTTGAGGGTATATTTTGGAGGGGTATTTTTGCCCCTGGGTTCAATCCCTAATAACTACTCCCCCCCAATAAGAAAGAAAAGAAAGGAAAAGAAAGGAAAGGAAAGAAGGAAGGAAGAAAGGAAGGGAGAAATTGAAAGTGGTTTTGGTTTCAAATAGTTAGGAAAATACTGTCATATCACTAGATTTTGTGCTTTTAGCAATAAATAAGCCTGGCTTCAGTTCCCTTGAGCATAGGTTTCTTTAGATATGCTGCCCATTTTGCCTTACAACGATTTGGGCTTACTTCCAACTCTATTTCACAGTAAAGCTGGTCAGGTAGGGTTCTGATGGTTATACTTACCAGAAGTAAACAAAACACAGACCAAGAGGGACAGAAGAAAGTTGAAGAAGCTATCAATGAAGTTGAGTGAATACTCATGGAATTTAAGCAAGAGAAATAGCAGTTTCAAAAATTATAATCTTCTTTGTCAGGAATTGTTTGGTTTTCAGCTAAAAGCAAAGGAAAGGAGAGATTCTTTTAAAGGTGTCTGATGAGGATAATTTGTACATCTACAGATGGCTTACTGCTCTTTCCTGGTGTCTGCATCTTCGTGGTTATTTATTTTAATACAAGTTTACTTGCTACAGAATATCTACTACCTTTCTGGCTTCATTAATATTCTGTTGCTTTGTTGTTAAGGGGGTTATGTGGGTTTCAGCTTAACATTCTTGGTATATTATTCCCTAAGCAAGTATACATTATTAAAAACCACCTTATAAACCTTTTAACTCTTACTGGTTAAAACTTTGCTTTTCCTTCTTATTTTAGAAGTTACAGTGTGTTCGTGTTCTTCTGAGGTATCAGCCAAGTTTGTTCTCCACGCAGTACAGCTTGTGAAGCAAAGAGCATACCGAAGTCATGAATTCTATAAGTTTTGTTCCCTTCCAGAAAAAGGAACACTGACTGAAGCTTTTCCTGTCCTAGTAAGTTTAATTAAGAGGTTGAAAAGCAAAAAACTTTTCAGTATGAGCCAAGACTGAAGTATTTAATTTGACATCATAGTTCATACCCAGAGCATATTAAGACTTCATATTTTGTTCATGCTAAATAAATGGAGTGAGAAGATAGTCTAATTAGGGTACTTCAAACCAAGTCTTGGAGGTAAATATTCATCTCTTTTTAGCTCTGGAACAGTTTAGTCAAAGAAAATGCTAATCTGGTAAGTTCTGACAGTTCACAATTTGGTTTATGAGATTGCTTCCTCATCAGGTAGTAGATCACTGAAGTTATTAATACCCTATTGTTCATGCAAGCTAACAGGATTAAAAATGATAGAATAGAGGAAGGCAGAGCATGTTCCATTGCTCCATGACTTGGAGTTGAAACAGTAAGAATAATGCATCTTGGCAAGAGAAGAAAAGCAGTTAAAACTTAACAGAGGAAAGACGGTCTGCTCTTAGATGAAGCAGAAGCTGCACAAGGAGCAGAAGTCATCTCTCAACTGATGAGTGGAGAGCTGAGGCAGAGCCATCTTGAGCCTACACATTCATAATGAACTGCAATTAAAAATTGACAGCATATGCAGAAAATGACACTAAAACATGGAGATTGAACAATATACTGTTGATCACTCTGGATCATAGAAGAAATCAGGGGAAAAACTTAAAAATTCTTAGAATCAAATGAAAATGAAGATATAGCTTACCAAAATTTTTGAGATACAACAAAGGCAGTATTAAAAAAAAAATTTATAATGCCGCATACTTACATTAAAAAAGATTCCAAATAACCAATTTAATGAAACATCTCAAGGCCCTAGAAAACCAGGAACTAACTCTAAAGCCAGTAGAAGGCAGGATCTAATTAAAATATATAAAAAATAGAGAATAAAAAACAACACAAAGGACTAATTAAATAAAAGCTTGGGTTTTTTTTTTTTGAAAATATAAACAAGATTAATAAACTCTTAGCCAACCTAACCAAAAGAAGGAAATGCACCCAAATTAGTAAAATAAGAGGTAACTTAAACATATTACCCACATCAGTACAGAAATCCAGATGATCATTAGGAACTATTTTGAAAATTTATATTCTGATAAATTAGAAATTCTAGAAGAAATTAACAAGCTTCTAGACACATGGTTCTAAACTGAACCAAGAGGATATAGAAAACCTAAACAAACCAGTAACAAGACATTCAATAGGTAATAAAAAGTCTTCTAACAAAAGCGCAGGACAAAATTCCCAGCTGAATTCTATAAGCCCTTCAAAGAAGAACTAAGTCCAAAGCTCCTCAATTTTTCAAGAATTTGGAAAGGCCTGGAATGCTTTGAGACACATTCTGTGAAGCCAGTATCACCTTCTTACCAAGACTGAAAAAGCCTCAAGGAAAGAAAATTACAAATCAGTATTCTTGATGAACATAGTTCTTAATAAAAATATGAGTAATTTGCTTTAAAAGCCACATCAAGAAGATTGTACACCATGACCAACCAAGTCGTTTTTATTCCAGGCATACAAGGTTAGTTCAAGAGAGTTAAGAAAATGCGTAATTCATCACATAAACAGAACCAGTGATAAAAATTACATGATTTTTTTTTTTTTTTTTTTTGGTGGTGCTGGGGTCCTAGAAGCCCTTCTACCTCCGGGCTACACTCCCAGACCTATTTTTTTATATATATTTTTATTTGGAAACAGGATCTCTTAAGCCAGCAAGGCTGGCTTCTAACCTGTGCGATCCTCCTGTCTCTGCCTCCCAAGCACGGGAATTACAAGCGTGCGCCACCATGCCCGGCTACATGATTATTTTAATGCAGAAAACACATTTGACAAAATTCAACACCCATTTATGTAAATACATTGAAGAAATTAGGAAAGGAAGGAACTTGCCTCAACATTGTAAAGGTAATATTCGATAAACTCAAAGCCAACATCATGCTGAACTGTGGAAAAAACTGAAAGCATTTTGTCTAAAATTAGAAACAAGCCAACATGCCCACTATCACCATTCTTATTAAATATAGCTCTTGAAATCAGCTACAGCAATTCCACAAGAAAAGGAAATTAAAGGGATATAAATTGGAAAAAAGAAGTGAAATTACCTGTTTGCAAATGACATGATTCCATATATAGAAGACCCCAGAAAATCAGAAGAGTTCTAGAACTGATCCACAATTCAGCAAAGTAGTCATATACAGAATCAAATTTAAAAAAAAATCAGTGGTATTTCTATATAATACACCTTCCAAAAATCCACTGAAAAATCTGGAAAAAAATACCATTGACAATAATCTCAAAAAAAAAAAAAAAAATTACGGGTCAATCTAGCCAAGAAGGTAAAAGACCTCTACAATGAAAATTATAGACTGAAGAAAGAAATTGGAGACCTTAGAAGACCGAAAGACCTCTTGTGTTCTTAGGCAGTATAAAATTGTCAAAATGACCATTCTACCAAAAGCATTCTATAGATTCAGTGTAATCCCTGTTAAAATAACCGATATCATTTCTCACAGCTTGAAAAAACTAGTCCTCAAATTCATATAGAAGAATAGATTGTAATAAACAAATCCTGAGCTATAACAACCAATCAGGAAGCATCGTAATACTTGATTTCAAATTTTACTACAGTGTGGGGCATGGTTGTGCATGCCTATAATCCCAGTATTTGAGAGGTGGAAACAGGAGTGTTGAGGGTTTGAGATTAGCTTCAGTGACATAAGACCCTGTTTGAGAATTTAAAAAAATAGAGCTGAGGGTATAGCTCAAAGATAGAATGCTCCTTGTTTCAATCCCCGGTACTAGAGAGCTATATTAACAAAAACAGCAGGGTATTTGCACAAAAACAGACATACAGATCTTAGAAGATACAGAAAAAAAAATACACTTACAGCTGGTTGATTTTTTTTTACATAGGTGCCAAAAATATATACTGGAGAAAAAACCTTTTAATAAATGGTGTTAGGAAAACCGGATATCTGTATATAAGGAAAAAGAAATTAGCTGTCTCTCACCATGTACGGTAGTCAACTCAAGATGAATCAAAGACTTAGAAATTAAACCAAAAACTTCGCAATTGCTGGAAGAAAATACAGGAACATCTCTCCCTCGTATAGGCAATGGTAGAGACTTACTCAGCAAGACTCCCAAAGCACAGGAAATAAAATAATCAATAAATGGTCTGCAATTATATTTTAAAAGCTGTGCAGTGAAGGATACAGTCAAGATTCTGAAAAGAGAACCTACAGATTTGGAGAAAAATCTTTGCCAACTTTTCCTCTGATAGAGGACTAAACCTAGAATGAAGAACTCAACACCAAAAACCAAATAACCCAACTAAAAAGTGGGCTGTTGAATAGATACTTCTCAAAAGCAGAAATACAAATGGCCAAGAACTGTATGAAAAAGAGACATCATTGGCACTCAGGGATATGCAAATCAAATCTACCCTGAGATGCCATCTAACTCCAGTTAGAAGGGCAGTCTTGAAGAATACAAGCAACACTAAATGCTTTCGAGGGTGTGGGGGAAATAGGAACTGTTATATAATGTTCTGGGATTGTAGATTAGTACAAGTGCTCTGGAGATCAATACAGAGGTTCCTCAGAAGACTAAGAATAGAATTACCATATGACCCAGTCCTATCACTCCTCAGTATCTTTCCAAAACTAAGTTAAAATACTGCACTGATACATGCATACTCGTATTTATAGCAACACTGTTGATAATAGCCAAATTATGGAACCAACCTGGATGTTCATCAACAGATGAGTGGGTAATGAAAATGTGCACAAAATGGAATTTTAATCAGCCATGAAGAACAAAATTATGTCATTTACAGGAAAACTAGTGGAACCAGAGAATATTATCCTTAAATCTGCTAGTCTCAGAAAGTTCAAGAGCATACAGTTTTTTTCATATATGCAAACTAGAATGAAAATAGGAAATAAAAGAGACTTCTGAAAATTGAAAGAAACCAGTGGTGTGGGAAAAAAATGTAGGACAATTTACAGGTGAAACTGCTACCCCTTCTTGTCTTAAGTTCTCCTCCACATGGCAGATTTCCACTCTTAGCTGTATTGTTAAAAATGAAAACTAGTAGCTGGGCATGGCGGCACACACTTGTAATCCCAGCACTTGTGAGTCTGAGACAGGAGGATTATGCGGGTTCAAAGCCAGCCTCAGCAGCTTAGTGAGGCTCTCAGCAACTTAGTGAAACCCTGTTTCCAAATAAAATATAAAATAGGTCTGGGAGTGTACCCTGGAGGTAGAAGGCCCCTGGGTTCCATCCCCAGTTCTCACACACACACACACACACACACACACACACACACAAAGAAAACCTTCTAAAGGTAGATACGCCTACGTTCTTTTACACCTGCTATTTTGTGTTCAGTTCATTGTATATCTTTCCCATATCTCTCCTGTTTCTGCTACTTTTATGTCCTTGTGTCAGTGCTACATGATTGTGTGTGTGTGTGTGTGTGTGTGTGTGTGTGAGAGAGAGAGAGAGAGAGAGAGAGGCGCACACACGCGCACACATACACACGGGATTGAACGAGAGAGACAGACAGACAGACAGACAGACAGACAGACAGAGACTGGAGATAGAACTCAGGCATTCTACCTCCAAGCTACACCCTGAAACCCTTTCTCTTTTTTTGTGGTAATGGGGATGGAACCCAGGGGCATTCTACCTCCGAACTACACCCTCAGCCCTATTTTTTATTCTTTATTTTGAAACAGGGTCTCACTGAGTTACAAAGGGCCTCACTAAGTAGCTGAGACTGCCAACCCGGATACTCCTGTCTCAGCCTCCCAAATGCTGGGATTATAAACATGCACCACCAAGCTTGGCTCCTCAGCCCATTTTATTTTGATTTGGAAACAGGGTTTCACTAGGTTGCTGCGAGTCTCACTGCTTATTGAAGCTGTCTTTGAACCTGTAATCTTCTTTCTCGGCCTTCCAAGTCCTGGGATTACAAACATGTGCCCCCACGCCAGGCTCATTTTTTTAGAACTTTCTAATGCACTTGATTACTAGAAAACTGGGAATTGATCCACCATACAATCCAGCTACACTACTCCTAGGTATATTTCCAAAGACATTAAAATCAGAATATTATAGGAATACATGCATATCCATGTTTATAGCAGCACAATTCACAACAGCCAAATCATATCCATCAACAGATAAATGGTTTACAAAATTATGGAGAACACACATAATGGAATTCTACTCAGCAATGAAGAAGAAAATTCTGTCATTGCAGGAAAATGGGTAAATCTGAAGAATTTTATGTTAAATAAGATTAGCCAGTCACAGAAAGTGAAGGGTCATAAGTTTTCTGAGCTTAGTCAGGATAAAAGAGAGACTTTAGACAATGGAAGAGAAGCCCCAGTGGAGCAGTGGGGAGGGTCCAGAGGAGGCTGGGGGGGCACCAACCAAGGGAATCCTGATGCTGAAATTACGGGTGTGAAGTCACCAGTGCCCGTCTCAGGATCACATGTGGGGTGCGGAGGGGCCGGGGGGCTCCTGAGTCCTGTGCTCCTGCAGTCTCCATCACTTTGCACCGCATCATGATGCAAGCCTGCAGTGCGCCCGTACAGGTGTAGCATTATGAATATTTAAATGCCTACACCCATTTATGCAGTTATGATTTGTCTGACACCTAGCATAAATGATACAAGTTCTTTGAGCGTTCTTGATACAAATAAAGAAATTGCTCTGAGACAACTAATAGTTATATTTTTAATTTGAGGAAAAATAGGAAAGGGGTTTATATACTTTCATTCTTTGTATTTGCAGGGTGGGAAAGCAATTGAATTTTGTATTGCTCGCTGGTGGGCAAGTCTCAGCGATGTCAACATTGATTACACCATTTCTTTTCATGGCATAGTATGTACTGCTCCTCAGTTAAACATTGTAAGTACTATGACATTTTCATTGTTTTTAATGTCTTTTATTTGTGTTACTTTAAAATAATTTTCATGTTTAGATTTAAACCTTAATGGGGAAATTACTTATGATTCTGAAAATAATAGAGCTTTGTGTAATCCCTGCTACTTGGGTGGCTGAGGCAGGAGGACAGCAAATTCATGCTCAGACTTGGCAACTTGATGATACCCTGTTTCAAAATAAAAATAAAATGGCTTGAGTATGTAGCTCAGGGATAAAGTGCCCCTGAGTTTAATCCCCACTCTCAGAAAAAATAAAAGGAAATAATGCTCTTTGTTGATAGGTGTTTATAAAGTTTACATTAGATATATTTGTTTTAGAGTCAAAGTTTGAGAAACTAATTTGGCAAATATTCTTCGTAGCATGCATCAGAAGGAATCAACCGTTTTGATGTTCAGTCTTCCCTAAAGTATGAAGATCTGGCTCCCTGCATAACTTTGAAGAGCTGGGTCCAAACACTACGGTATCATTCAATATTATACGGGATCCAGTGTTAATTGGGGGGAGGGTCTCATACTTTTTGGGAAAGTCTTTTTTTTTTTATGCCATGTGAATGCTGAAGATCAAGAGCCAGTTTGATGACTTCACAGCTTAGGAACTTCTCTGTGTTCTCTGAGGGAAGCCCCACAACAGCTTCTGTCTCATTTCACCTGACTGGTGAAGGCTCTTAGGACATAGAATAGTTGATCCCAGCAAACAGCAGCAATTCTCTGATTTTATTCTGTGAATCCTTCCAGTCACTTTTAGAAATTGCAGTGCTGGCAAGCTCCCTTGATGGTAGATTCTTAAGTCGTGAGGAGGATCACAGGTTTGTGTCCAGCCTCACCTACTTAGTGAGACCCTGTTTCAAAATAAAGAATTAAAAAAAAAAATGGGGCTGAGGGTGTAGCTCGGTGGTAGAATGTCCCTGGGTTCAATCCCTAGTATCATCAAAAGAAAGAAAACACTATTTGGTTTATACTATCTTAAAAGGTATCTAAAAGGTACCTACGCACATTACATATCTATACTATGCTATCCAGAGATTATCTCTGTTAACATGTTACAAAAATGGGATAATACATGATTAATAAATTTTACTGACATTTTTAACTGTATTAAAAACATAATTCTCCTCAGTGTTCTTTGTAATAAATCTGTGCTTTTTAACTTGCTTTAGAGAAAAAAGATTAAATGCTATTTGCTGGGTTGGATCAAGGACTGGGTGTGGCACTGGCACATGTAAAGCCCTGGCAGGGCTGGTATGGCTTATGATCTGTGTGGTGCCAGGTGGCACAGGGCACACAAACCAGATCCTGTCCTTCAATACTACTAGTGATTTTCACCCTATATATTGGGATATGCTTGTGCTGAGAGCTATTTATAACATTTAAATTTTTTTTCATGAGAAGATGGTCTTTGTAATATTTGTTATAAAACTTAAACTATAACTATGATTTAGGTAATAATTATATGTTAATGAGTAAAATATTATGGTATTGCTGAAAAAAAAAGCTTTTAGGAATGCTCATCCGTTTAAGCTAAAGATTTTATTGCTTACGTTTTGTCTCATTAATGAACTCTTGAATCAATCAGTTAAACAGTTGCTTCATTCCAGCCCAGTGAGTTCAAAAACAAAACCTTTAGGATCAAGAGATGTCTTGCCAAATAATCGTCAACTGTATGAGTTGGTCCTGACTTACAACTTTCATCAAGTAAGTGTTTGCTTAGTAAAGTATACCATATGATGAACGTTTGTGTTTTATGAATCATAAAATCAGATATTTGTATTCTATGAAATGGAATCATATAATATGAAATTGCTAGTTAAGAGCATTAACTTTTTACTTTGAAATTACTCTTAGGAAATTATGGTTCCTAGTACATCTAAGTACTATTTTGTATGAAGTCACAAAGTATAATTTAGAGCTGGTCTGGCCTTTGAACCTTAGTTTTTAGTAATCAGCAATACCTGTCCAATAATGCCATCTGACCCAGGGATGGTTAGATGTCTTGGAGTGCCCATTCCTTCTGCTTATGACACAGGGCATCGATTGCTTTCTGTGAAAGAGGCATCAGAAGAGTGAGACATCCAAGGAGTTTCTAGGGAGATGAGTAACAAAAGTAAATGAGATTATAAATAATCAGTTTTTTAGGTTCAGTCTATTTCAGTGAAACAGTTATTAAAGCATAATATACATTTGCTTTTAATGTTAGGAAGATAATAGATTTCAGTGAATTTTCACATTTCAATTTTATAAATTAAAGGTCTTAAGGAACATATATTGCTTTATTAATGCATTCATATAGCTCTGATTGTAATTTTACAAGCGTGTAAACAAGTGTTTTTACCATGAAAATACTAGCCATTTTGCATTTTCAGAATTTTTACAATAAAGTATTTTGAATACTTTTAAATGAAAATGTCAATACCAGTATTAATAATCTAGATCAGAAATCATATATAAAATACATCAAGTAATATTCTTATTTTTTATAGCCCAAGAGTGGAGAAGTAACTCCAAGCTGCCCACTTCTTTGTGAATTGTTATATGAATCAGAATTTGACAGCCAACTGTGGATTATTTTTGACCAGAACAAAAGACAGATGGGTTCAGGTGATGCCTATCCACATCAGGTATAAAATTGGCAGTGATTTCAGAACTAACAGAAGCTATTTGATGAACGAATAAATCCTTGATTTATTATTATTGTAGTATACATATTTTCTAAAGATAACATTGTTTTGTGTTTTACAAACCACAAGAAGCACCTTTTTATTGTAATTGTGAAGAACAGGCTATGATAACTTCTCCACTGTGCACTTGAGCTAATCATGTTTGGGATTAGACGAGGACAAGAGTAATGCTTACAGACACTGACTAGCAAAACTTTTTTTTGCTGGGCATCGTGGCGCATGCTTGTAATCCTAGCATTTGGGAGGCTGAGACGGAGGATCACGGTTCATGGACAGCCTCAGCTAATAAAGAATAAAAACTAGGGCTGGGGTATAGCTCAGAGATGGAATGCTCCTGGGTTCCATCCCCAGTACCACCAAAAAAAAGAAAAAAGTTTTTCCCCAAGATGTGGGGGGGTGCTGGGTCTTGAGTATGCAGAGCATACTTTGCAACCAAACATCTGTGTATTCAATGGCTACTTCTGTTGTTATAAAGGAAAGTCTCTTCATCCTATAACTTAGAGAAATTTTATCTCCAATTGTAATTTCATTATAAATAAAGGAGATATTCTATAATTTTTATAATTTTATGATGAATAATGAGATTGATTTATAGAGGTTTTATCATTTTGTCACTCAAGGATACCTTTCCTCAAGTCAAGCAGAATCTCATTTCAGTACAGACTGAATTACCACAGTGACATTATTTTGGTTACTTTTTAAATCTTTTCAGAAGAAACTGCTGATATATAGTTAAGCATCTTTTCCTGAGCATGTTAGCTGTGCATTCACAATAGCTTTATATTTGTTGATCTCTATTGGCTTTCATTTTTTCTGTTTGCAAGAAAAGGGCATGACATTCTGGTTATAATGTCAAAATTATCAGAAGTCACATGTATATATGCACACATGTATTTGATTTAGAGATAATACAGCACCTCAGCATTGCTAATTTCTTGGTATTTTGTACATGTCTCAAGAGAACCAATAAACTAAAAAGTCATTGCTATTACCTGTCTAGAACAGACACTGATTTAGCTAAGAGTATGAAGAATATTCTGTTGTGGGAAGAGAAGGGCTTTGGGGTCAGACTTGACTAAAGGTCTCCTGTATTCTCCTACTTGATTCTGTGTGTGCCCTTGGGCAGACCACTTGAGGCCTCTGACCTGGTTTGCTCACCAGCACACCAGGCAGTTTGTGTGTATGTAAGTGTGTGTGGTGGCTTGCCCTTATTCTGTTCCTCCCACCTGATAAGCACACTTTAAATGGAACTGTTTTATCTTCATATTGTCATTTCAGCTTACTTATACTTAACTTTTCTCAAATATTCTTTTTCTTTTTTAGTATTCTTTGAAATTGGAGAAAGGAGACTATACAATACGACTACAGATACGTCATGAGCAGATCAGTGATTTGGACCGTCTTAAAGATCTTCCATTTATTGTCTCTCATAGATTGTCTAATACCTTGAGCCTAGATATTCATGAAAACCATAGCCTTGCACTTCTAGGAAAGAAGAAATCAACCAGTTTGACATTACCACCCAAATATAACCAGCCATTCTTTGTTACTTCCCTACCTGATGATAAGTAAGTGATGATTTTACTGATACTTAATGCCTGTCTTATACATTGGGCTTTTTCTAATGTGAGTTCATTATATTAGGCCAGATTATAGTATGCTATCATTTATCATTTTAAGCTTAAATTATTTCTTGATTTGATATTTGGAATCTTGACTGTAAGAATTAATTCAGTATGGAATTGTTCTGATGTCGTTTCCCTTAATTGTGAAACTTTCTCTTTTGTTGCTTTTTTTCCTCTTTAATTCTCTTATTAGAATACCTAAAGGGGCAGGACCTGGATGTTACCTTGCAGGATCCTTAACATTGTCAAAAACTGAACTTGGCAAGAAAGCTGTAAGTATTAGTTATTTGACACTAAAAGTACCTCTTTCAGAATTGCCATTTCTTTAAAGATAGGAATGCGTTTCAGATTGTATAAAATAAGATATCCCTAAGAGGGGAAAGGAATTTAATACTATTTTTTTTTTAGTAACTAGCAAAGATGGATTATTAATTGATCGTCTTTTAAAATGTGTCATATTTTTTAAATATTTAATGTTCTTTTTTACAAGCCTATGTATTCAGGCCCTGAACCTATCCTACTTCAGTGGCAAGTGTACTTGAGCTTCTTACAAAACTTGTGGATAGAAATCACACTTGGCTTCAATAAATGGGATGTTTAAGATCATGCTGCCGGGCGTGGTGGCGCACGCTTGTAATCCCAGCATTCGGGAGGTGGAGACTGGAGGATCGCAGTTCGTGGACAGCCTCAGCTACTTAGCAAGGCACTTCGCAACTCAGTGAGACCCTGTTTCAAAAATAAAAGGACTAAAAAATAGGGCTGAGGGTATAGCTCGGAGGTACAGTGCCCCTGAGTTCCATCCCCATAACTGCAGAAAAAAAATTAGAGGTTGCTATAGAATTTTCACCAGTGTAATCTTAATAGGAATAAATCAAATTTTATTGGGTTGCTTCTAAAAACCAATCTGAACAAATATTACTAATGAATAATATTTTTCACACCTGAACAGACCTTTCTCATTATAATCGTACCTAATTATGTAAATATATGAAGTGTTTCTTTTGCCATTGCCTTTTATAGTTTTGAATTTTTTTTTTTTTAGAAACATGTTTCTGGTTGTAATAGTTTAGAGATAAATGTTACAACTTTATTGGGACCTGTTTCGATTTTTTTCATCTGTATTTTCATAACAACTTTATTATGAGAATGGTGTTTACATAGATCAGTCACCTTTTGTCATAGTATCATTTTAGCTCAGTGCCATTAGTTATCATTTCTCTTTAGTATTAGTTCTTACAAAGTTATTATCAAAATGAATAGATCTTATATATCTTGAAAATCATGTTTATTTTTATCACTATTGAGCCAAATTCATTTATTCAGTCATTGAAGCTTAATTTTGGAATTTGTGCTTAGGAAAAGTTGTTTACCCTTGATGTTTCTTTCATGTCATTTCAGCTTAGACTACATATACATACGCACATTAGTATAATTGCAGTAAGTCAATAGTTAGTATTAGAATTCATATACGCATTAAGAAATCATACTAGTCTTTTTTTAGTAGTCTTTGTATTTCATGGGAAGCGTAGCTGCTTCCACTGTGAGACTGTAGCTATAAATTTTTCACCTAGATGACAGATGACTCTTATGAAGAGTCTATTTCCTGTGGAAAGTATAACAGAAAAAAATTGTTAGTAAAAATATGCTGTTAGCAATTCAGAAATAGTACTCCCTGGCTGTATTGTTCAGAAGCAATTCTGAAATTAAGTTTTAAGTGTGTGGGATTAACCATAGTTAAGTATAGCTAGAAAAGTAGACTTTCTTAAAAGAAAACAATAATCTAAATCTGTTAATTATAATTTTATTACATTGTTTATATAATATTTCCTCAGTAACTTTGCATTTCTTATGCTCTTGGTAGTTGGAAAGGTAATTCTTAGCTTTAGTTCTCTTTGACTTTCATAATAACCCTAAATTATGCTTATAAGCTTGCATTATTGTGATGACATCCTTTAAAAATTAGAATCTGCAGACTGTCAGCTAAATTTAATGTTTTTTAAAATGTTTTTAAACTAATGAATTTTGATCACTATGTTAGATAAAAAGCTGAAGAACATCCATCCTTAGAAGAGCATATTTGAGTGCAATTTTATTCTAAAAATTAAAATGGCAGTATGCTTTCTATAAAAGCATGCCATCCTGATCACAGACCTGACCCTTCTAAGTACTTGACACATACAAGTGGATGTAAATTGAAAGAGAATTAGACAGAGGTGGTATGTCCATCCTGTGTAGATTATGCATGTTTTCTTACAGAATGTCGTTCTAACTCCCAGGGGCAGTCTGCAGCAAAACGACAAGGAAAATTTAAAAAGGTACTGATTGTCAGTTCTTAAAAACCATATCTTAAAGCCTATTTACATATTAGTTAAACTTTTTCTGTCACTATTATAAATCTTTTTTAATCTCTCCCGTAGTCTCTTTTCTTTACATTCTGCAGTATAGTGCTCTTAGCATATCTACGAGCAGTGTTGGCATACTGCTTTTCTGAAGGTTTTTTTTTTTTCCTAACTATAAATTGCTGGAAGACCCCTCTTGTTTCTGTGTATAGAAAAGTTTTAATGCTATTTATTTCTTGCCACAGATATGATATCAAATAAAAAATTAGAAATTTTGGTTATCTACACTCTCAGAGAGATCAATGTGATATTTTAATCTTACAGGCCAAACCACTTAGTTATTTTTAACATCTAAAAGCACTTTTCAACTGGAAGATTCAATTAATAAAATATTCTAGGGTTTTGAGGTGAAGGTCTTTATACCTTGCTCTTGCATCTACCCTGGTTCTTGAAGGGCAGAGACAGAAGCAGCTCAGTGGAGGTATCAAGAACAGATCAGACCAGCTGGCAAAAGTCAAGACTTACACTGAGCATGAGCACCGCCACGTGGCCGCCCAGCTTGCCTGCAGTATAGAAAGCGGTCTTCAGAAACCGCTAGAGCCAAGTGTAACTCAGCAAAGAAAATGTCTGCTTCAGGTATATTGTAGAGAAAGGGACACGCATGGATAAAGAACAGCTGGCTCTGGTGAAGGCCGCCTGACTTAACTAAAATTTCAGTGATTTTTTTCAAGTAGGAAGTATTACAAAGGGAAAGTCAGCATTTTAAGGTATAAACAAAAAATAACTTTTATAAATTTGTAACGGGATGGAACTAGGGGATCACTAGACCATACGGTCACATAATGATCCTCACACCTAGGAATCATCTTCCTAGATAAAATGCTAAAGATCGGTATTTCCCAAGTGGATGGTTTGACCTGTTTGGGAGAATACAGACAGTATTTTAAAAACTGTAATTCTTTTTTTCTATCAATGTGTCCCTGAGTTGTCATGAAAACATTGTGATTTATTGCCTTAAAGAGAGGGGAAAGGTAATAAGTAACCCATTAATGATCAAAGACACATAGGTCATGGACAATTTTTTTCTTCATATTCTTTATTTTGGTTAACTTTTGGGGAGTGTTTTTGGATTTCGTTTGGATTAGGTTGTGAAAGGCAAGAAAGTATCGAATGAAGAAGATTAATATTATTGCATGATGGCTAATAAAACTCTGTGTAAAGAACTTGGCAAGGAAAGGAAATTCTGCCCATTTCTTCCTGTTTTCAGTGCAAGCACACAGTAAGGCTCTTAATTTAAAAACAACTAGTGTAAAACAGGTGTAGTGACGCATGCTTGTAATTCCAGCACTTGGGAGGCAGAGACAGGAGAATCGCAGCTATAGGGCCAGCCTCAACAACTTAGTAAGATCCTGTTTCAAAATAAAAGATAAAATAGGGCCAGGAGTATAGCTCAGAGGTAGAATGATCCCCAGTTTAATCCTCAGGGCCACAAAAACAAAAAATACAAAATAAAACAATTATAGGAAAATTACAAAGAAAAATATATATGTATATATCATAATACAAAATAATTTACTTTTAGCAGATCATAAGTAGCATTCAAATAGATTTTTAGTTTATATAAAACTTTAAAAATTTTCAATTTATAGTTAATAATTTTGAAACCAAGGAAGTTATATTTTTTTAACCAGAATGTAAATAGTAACTATATTATATTGCCCAGAGTAGTTACTGGCTTGGCAGATGAGTTTGAGGTTCTGAATAGTATTGTTCAATTTTTAAAAGACTTCGTGAATAGCTGGGATAATTTGTTTAACTTTCTGTTCTGTACTATGGAAAACCCCCAGCTTTTGTGTTCTGATGATGGTTCTTGGCTGTCTTTAAAATCATAACCAATATTTCTCAAGATTAATGTACAAAGTCATTTTATTATGTTGACCTTGCATTAAGTCTTTGAGAAATAAGTTGAAAAATACTTGTTGAGAAAAAGAACAAATGATCATGATAATGCAAATGAAAAATAATTCCATTTTTCTTTTGAATAGAAATTAATTAAAACTACCAGAGTTCTAATTTTTAATAATAAACTCTTATCCCAAAATATTTGGAGGATTGTACTAACATAATTGTGCTGATAATGATGGCCTTTTTTTCCCCATAAGATAAATCACAAGCTCTTCTCTTGTATTTTTAGTGATAGGTTAATCTTATATGATAGGATTTCTTCCTGTTTTTTATGGACCTTTTTTAGTTGGTTTTTATTACAAGCTAATTTTAATGGTTTTCTCATTTTAAATTCAATTCTATTTTCTATCTCCTGTACTAAAACAATAATAGCAAACGCCTTACTTCTGAATTTCAGAAAAGAAATTGTCTTCTAACACATAGGCCTCCTCCCCAGAACTGTCACACCCCTCTTAGCCTGGGAAACGAGGGAAGGAGGGCACTTTGCTGGCAGAATGAAGTGAGACTGCCAGGCAAGTGCTGTTCACATTCTATACACTGGAGGGTGAAGAGACTAGAATTGTGTTAACAGAAAGTAGATAGTAGAGGCCACTTCCTTTAATTCCTGGATACACTGTCTGTGCTCAGTAGGTGATGCTGAAGCAGTATGTTTCAGTAAGATCATGGTGGTAGGTTACTGGCTGATTTTTGCAAACACCTTACCTTGGCTTTGCCCAAGGCAGTGCCTAGCCAGAGAGTGGACCTCAGTCATGAATGGGAGGTTCCTGAAAAAGATACCCAGGAAGTAGACCTGTTTCCTCTCCCAGTCACACTTGCAGAAGCCCTCGTTGCTGGCCGGACATCAGAGGGCGAAGGGCCAGACAGCTACAGATGGATTTGTGTGGCTTCCTCCTATCAGAAGGGCTTTTTCTGCTGTAAACCACAAGGCGTTAGCAGTTATTATTTTGTGTTTTAATACTAAAAGAACTACCACAGTAGTTCCTCATATTTATTGTTGTATCATTTTCTGTCAGAAAATTGAGTTTAATTGGAAATATTGTTTAAATGAACATATTTCTGTAGCGTATGCATCTAACCATTCAGTTGGTAGGAATAGGGGCTAGCTTTGCTATTTTAGCCTCAACTTAGGTTTCGGTTACCAGTCTCACTTCTGTGATCCAAAAGAGTGTGTGCGCGTGTGCGTGTGTGTGTGTCTGTGTGTGCGTGTGTGTGTGTGTGTGTCTGTGTGTGCGTGTGTGTGTGTCTGTGTGTGCGTGTGCACGCGCACGCCATTTACACCAGCAGCCAAGCAGGAGCTGGGGCCACAGGTCCTTAGGGTATGATGATAGAGAGCTGAGAGAGCAAAAGTCAGCGCGAGGGCCAGAGCCTGCACTGGGCGAGGCCAGCCGCACCATGTGCCCAGCCGTGCCCCACCCACCTCTGAAAATGGCAGCCGCAGGACGTGGGGTTTGGAGGACATTTAAACTACAAACTGTAGTTTGAAATACTGTGAGGGGGCAGTAAAAGGTTTGGGTGCGTACGTGGGTGTGTGTGTGTGTGTTTGAACATAATTTGTTCCACTTTTAGAAACCTTGTTAATTAAAATGAATACAAGATTTTAATTTGGCAACATTTTTAATATAAACCATGAAGATAGTATTTGAGAAACTGACTCAACAAATAATTATTTATTTTTATTTAAAAAAAATTTTTTTGTGGTACTGGAGGTGGAACCCAGGGGCTTTTTCTACCTTCAGCCTTTACTCCCAAACCTATTTTATACTTTATTTGGAAACAGGGTCTCACTAAGTTGCTGAGAGCCTCACTAAGTAGCTGAGGTTGGCTTTGAATCACTGTGGGAGCCTCCTGCCTCAGTCTCCCAAGCACTGGGATTACACGCGTGCGCCACCACACCCGGCATAAATAATGATTTAAATAAAGACAGCCAAATAAAAATCTGGCAAATGTAGCATGTGATTTCATTTCCCAAACAATGCGCTACTTTTTACAAGAAAAATCTTAATTCTATAAGATACATATATTTACATTCCATTTTACCTGCTCCCTTCAAACTAAAACTTCTCTAAAGAACTACAGACTTCTTTTTCCCCATTCTCTATCTCTTTCTTCCCTGGCCCTGCAGACTCTCCAGGCACACTTTTCTTGTCAAGGTGACCAGCAGACTCCTTGGTGCCAGGTTTCCCGCTCACCTCCTCTGCGTCCTGCGAGTCCCCCATTAAACCTCCTCCCATCCTGCCACTGCCCATCACACCCCTTCTTTTCCTACCTACTGCTCCTCTTCCTTCCTTCCTATCCTCCCTCTTTTCTGTCCTCGCACCTCCCAAATGGAAATCCATTCTCAGCTGTGCTGTCAGTTGGTCACTCCTTTTTTTAACCGTGGTTTTTCCTCAAGGTTTCTATGACTCCAGTGTTTTTGCTCTCTCTTAGTCACTGAGCAGAGAGATAATGAAATGCTTCAGACCGAGTCCTGGCCTCAACTCTCCTGTCTCCTGCTGTTCTTACTGTTTCCGTAGGTTTCAAAACTATCAGCAAACACTGTTGGTTCTACCTTCAAAGAATATCTCAAATCTGTCGTTTTCCTCTATTTCCATAGCCCACTCTTTGGTCCGGTGCAGTGCAGTGATTCCCTAAGTACTTCCTAGCTTATCTTCCTGCTTTTACCTTTGCCTTCTATAATCTGTTCTCCAAATATTACAGAGAGGTATTTAAAAAACCAAAAATTTTAATGCATATAGAAATGAGTCATTTAAAAAAATTCTAAATTAAATCATGTCTTCAGTCATTATCTTCACTGAAAGTTTTGTGTTAGGGTTCTTTGTGTACTTAAAACCTATATGTTTATTTTTAAATATACTTTTATTGGCACATTGTAATCACACATCATAATGGAGTATAGAGCAATTGGCCAGCCAGGCGTGATGGCGCACGCTTGTCGTCCTGAGACATGAGGGTCACACAGGTTCGAAGTCAGCCTCAGCTGCTTAGTGAGGTTCTCAGCAATTTAGTGAGACCCTGTTTCCAAGTAAAATATAAAATGGGTCTTGGAGTGTAGCCCAGAGGTAGAAAAGCCTCTGGGTTCTATCCCCAGTACCAAAAAAGAAAAGAAAAAAAAGTAATAGGACATAACATGCACACGGCACTTGGTGAGCTAACCCCACAGTCCCACCTGCCTCCCTCTCCCTCCCATACATGGCAGTAAGATTGGCATTGACAATTTCCTATTTGTATGTAAAGTCATTTGAAGCATTGCCTTCATCAAGTCTGTCCCCGCCCACCCATCCCCCTCCCTAGATCCCCTCCATCACCACACTGAGGCTCCTCCTCCTTTATGTGGGGCCCTCATGAATCACAGTGGCACCCAAGCTTCCACATATGACAGTAATTTCATCCATTTTCTTGCAAATGACATAATTTTGTTCTTTATGACCAAGTAAAATTCCACAGTGTATATATCCTACAATTTTGTAATCTCTTCATCTGTTGATGTGACTAGACTGTTTTATAATTTGGCTGTTGTGAATTATGCTGCTATAAACATGGATCACTATAGTATTTTTACTTCAGTTCCTTTGGAAAATGACCCAGGTGTGGTATAACTGGATCATATGGTGGATCCATTCTCAGTGTTCTAAGGAACCTCCACAGTGATCTCCACATTGGCTGCACTGATTTGTAATCCCACCAGCATTTGTTACTGCTTATTTTTAATCATTAAGTTTTGATTGTATTCCATCAAGCTCTACTCCTGGGCGCTGCCCACTTTCTCAGTATACACAATGTGCTCACCACTTGCCTAGCTAGCCATGGTTCACTTGCTGGTCTTCTGCCTCCAGAGGTAGTTCCTAAAGTAGGTGTGCTTTTCCTCTCTTCAGTTAGGTTACTTACATTTATTTACATTCATTCATGGAGGCCATTTAGATTCATTTAGCTTTCCATAACTTTGTCTCCATTGGTTCTCTCATCTTACCTAACTTACTCTATCATTTTATTGTTTTATTTTCTTGTATCATATGATACCACTATCAGAAATTATTGACCTAGGTATTTATTGCTGAACTTCCCCAGTTAGAATGTGTGTTCACAGGGGCGGGAAGGCCCTCGCCTGCTCTGTTTCCACCTGTAAGAGCATCACCTGGCATGTGATGGGGCGCGGCCAAGTCCTGCTGATGAAATGTGTAAATGTCTCCCTAAATTTACTTAGAAATGAGGATCTTTGCTCTTCTTAGTTTAACTCATTTCCTCCCCTGCTCAGATCTAACATGTGAAAGATTAATAATTTATGTCATTACTCTGTCGGGTAAAAGCTAAGAACACCAAATACACTCAGATGGAGAAAAGTTTCATCTCCTTTATTTTAAAGGAGCTATTATTAGAAGCCTTAGTACATTAAAGTTAGCAATAACTGTGATTGCAGATTGTCACTTTTAATGGATTGTGACCCTTAGAATGTGAAACACAGTGTACAATTCAGACACAATTCATGTTACCTGATATTCAGCTACTGAAAATGACTTTAAGGTATGTAAAATTAGGCATATTAATCTAAAAATCTCTCTCCACATTCATAGGATGTAATCCCTGTTCATTACTACCTAATACCTCCACCAACAAAGACAAAGAATGGCAGCAAAGATAAGGAAAAAGATTCAGAGAAAGAGAAAGACTTAAAAGAAGAGTTTACGGAAGCATTACGCGATCTTAAGATTCAATGGATGACAAAGTAGGTTTTCGAGTGGATTTTAATACTAAATGTGTGGTTTTATTTTTCCAACTGAAATAATGTGTATATGTGCAGACTGTATTCAAAACTGTTAGCAGTGGATGGTAGGATAACAGGCCTTAAAATTTTTTCATATTTGTATTTATTTTTTAAGTTAACATTTGTGACACTTGGGGGATATAAACATTTCCTGTATCATTTAATAGGCCTTTGAGTACCATTTTTTTTACTATATAGTTTATAGTTCTATGGTTACAATCTAAACATTTAATTTATATATATGTATAGCTTTTCTCTATTATGCTATAATCAGCATTTTTTGTGTATGGATTTTATTTAACTTCCATCAGGTAGTATAGTGTAATTATTGAATCAAATATTAATTTTAAAAAATCATCTTGATCTGTTATGCCAAATCGGCACAAACATAATTTATACTCCATCTGCCTATATATGTATGCTGCTACAGGATGCAAAAAAAAAGCCATTATTGTCTTAAATTGTTTATTACAATTGAGCTCTTTTAAATGTTATCCCCATTATTTTCTTTTTTTTTTTTTTCTTTTTTTTGGTGGTACTGGGGTTCCTGGAAGCCCTTCTACCTCCGGGCTACACTCCCAGACCTATTTTTTACATTTTCATTTTGGAAACAGGGTCTCCTAAACCAGCGCGCGCGGCTGGCTTCGAACCTGCGCGATCCTCCTGTCTCTGCCTCCCAAGCGCGGGGATTACAAGCGTGCGCCACCACGCCCGGCATCCCCATTATTTTCATAAGTTCTATCAGTTGAATGTGTTCTTTGCCCTTCCTTCTGTTGGTACATTCGATTTTTCTAGTTAGTTAAAACTTTTCAATATGAAGGATATTAATATTTATCTGTACTTGTCACAAATTTTCCCCCAGTTTTGATTTTTAACTTATGTTTACATAGTAGGAGTTTATTCTACATAGTTGTATCAACTCCTTTTTCCATTTGTTATGCAGTTTTTCTTTTGGCACTGTTTTCTGTGGGAGTCCCCTTGCTGACTTATATATACATCCTTGCAGTTAAGAAATCTTATTTCAAAGGATTGAACCACTATGGTTTCAGTCCACATTCAAATATACTTTCACATTTAAAACCAGGTAATGTCTCCACCAGAAGTGTTAGGTCTGTTTTTGACTAGTTGTAGGATGTTGTAAATAGCTGATACAATGTATAGTCCTCAGAAGTGAAATTGCAGAGTTGACATCTGTCATTTCACCTTGAGGAGCCCAATGATTCTACTCCTAAATAAAACTGGTGAAAATTATTCTTAGGGGGAAAAAAATCACTGTAAAGCTTCTATAAATGGTCCTGTAGGCATATAGCAAATGAAGAAACGTCTACTCAGAAATACCTATAAAATTTTAGTAAGAAAATGAAAGTATTTGATCCAACACCTCTGCCTCACTTCCTGCTCTCAATTCAGTTGAGAGAGAAACTTTAGACTGGTACCATCATGAATACAATGAATGGCAAAGGATTACAATTGCAGTCCTACTTTGCATCCATTAAACTCCCCTCGCCTCAGCTCCCAGGGAGAAGGAAGGCTTCCTAGGAGGAACCCAGACATCATTTCTCATCCTGCCCAGCTACCTAGTGCTAAGGCTAAGTTCAACTGAAGATGGTCAAGAAATGGGGCTTCCTGCTGCTCAGCCCCCACTTGGGCAGTACTGCTGAGAACACTGGGACCCCAATTTTCAGGGGTATGACTCCACACCTGATGAGGAAAGCTAAAACACCTCAGACCTTCCTCCATTAAGAGTGCTCAGCTCCAAAAGTAGGAGTGTCACTAGACTAAAGCAGGCCATTCTGTGCCTCCTGCTCCAGAGATTTTGTTAGAGAAGGTCTCTAAATTAGTACCTCCTAAATTCTTCTTGAAGGGACTAACTTCATTTGCAACTGAATATGAAGAAGTTTCTACTTAAGGGCTCTCAAAAATGGGGAGGAAAAAATTGAAGGAAAATTAACAAAGCTTTAGAGAAATATAGGCTACCTCTAGTTTACCAAAATACATGTAATAAGAGTACCAGGAGAGGAGAGAGAGAAAGCCTGTCAGTTATGTACCGCATAAAGTTTTGGTCTCCAGCAGACCTCCTATACAACAGTGGTCCTATAAGATTATAATGGATCTGAAAAATTTCTGTTGCCTGGTGACGCCATATCTCTTATAATGTTATAGCACAGACACCTTGTGCAAGTGTTTGTGGTGATGCTTATGTAAACCTGCTGCACTACCAGTGATATAAAAACATAAAACAAAGCCAGGCGTGGCGCACGCTTGTAATCCCAGCATTCGGGAGGCTGAGACCGGAGGATTGTGATTCGCGGACAGCCTCAGCTACTAAGTGAGGCCCTCTGCAACTCAGTGAGACCCGGTTTCAAAAAAAAAAAAAAAAAATAGGGCAGGGGGTGTAGCTCGGAGGTCATATGCCCCTGGGTTCCATCTCCAGACCCGCAAAAAAAAAAAATTATATATATATTTAATTTTTATACACACACACACACACACACACACACACACACAATTATGTGCAGTAAAAGTTATTCAACAATGATAAATGACCATGTTACTGGCTTATGAATTACTAAGCTGTAATTTTTATCATTAGAATGTACACTTCTGTTAACTTAAAAAGGAGTTTACTGTAAAACTGTGCTGTGGTAATAAGAGTAGCAGCCTGATGCATCTCTTCTTTGCTCTGTCCTTTGATTGCCTCAATAGGTCATAGTGAGAGTTTAACCTACTAGTGTTGTATACATTAAAATGTCCACACAATGACAAAAATCACCTAACAAAATTTCTCAGATAGTGTCCCCATTGCTTTTTGAAGCATGACCGTATCAGAGTAAAAATGTTGGAAGTCAAAAAGGAGAAAATCAGTGCCAGGCATGGTGGCACACACTTGTAATCCCTGCGCTGGGGAGGCTGAGACAGGAGGATAGTGCAGGTTTGAAGCCAGCCTCAGCTACTTACTGAGGCTCTTAGCAACTTAGTGAGACCTGTTTCCAAACAATATGTCTGGGAGTATAGCCGGAAGGTAGAAAGCCCCTGGGTTCCAACCCCAGTACCACCAAAAAAAAAAAAAAAAAAGAGAGAGAGAGAGAAAATCTTAAAAGCAACATGAGAAAAGATATTCTTTACGTACTAGGGAACATCTGTAAGGTTAACAGTTTAACTCTGAGCAGAAACACTTAAGGCCGAACACTAAAATATTTTTAAAGTAATCATCAAATGCAACCAATAATCTTATACCCAGAAAAATTATCTTTTAAAAATGAGCCAGTCATGGTGGCACATGCTTATAATCCTAGTACTTGGGAGACTAAAACAGGAAGATCACAGTTTCACGGCCAAACTTAGCAACTTCAGCCCTCTGCAACTTAGTGAGACCTTGTTTCAAAATTTAAAAATAGGGCTGGGGTTTTAGTTCAGGGGTAGAATGCTCTTGGGTTTAACCCCCTAGTACCACCAGAAAAAAAAAAAGACATTCCCAGCATTCCCAGATAGATAAAACTGACAGAAATTTTTTCTAGGAAACCATTACAAAAATATGCTAAAGTGCTTGAATCTGAAAGCAGGTGACTTCAGATAATAATTTGAGTCCATGTATCATTGGAGGTGGTGAGAAATACTGGTTAGAATAATTCTGGAGTTATAAAAGAGCAAAAATGCATATTCTTTTTTCTCCTGATTAAAAAAACAGTTGTATATCATGTTCATCAGGCCTGTAATATTAAAATGTAGTATTACCATGTATTTGTCAATAAAGGAACAAAGGTAGAGGCGAGGAGCAGAAATATATTTAACAAAGGAAACGGCAGTAATTGTAAAATAATAATTGTAACTACAAATCAATTGGTTTATAACATAATATATAATATATAGGACCCAGTACCAAAAAATCAAAGCTTATAAAACATGTTGAAAGAAATTAAAGTCCTAAGTAATGAAAAAAATCCCATTTTATAGGTGAGAAAACAATATTATGTTATAGTATCTCTCATATTCATCTGAAGATTATATACAATCCTTTCAGAATCCTCTCTGAGTTCTCTGTAGAAATTAGCAAGCTGATTCTACAATCCATATGTAATTGAGATCTAGAATAGCCAAGTTATCTTGAAAAACAACAGAGTTGGACTTGAGTCCTGATCTCAAAACTTCCTGTGAAGGAACAGTAAAAAAGATAATATTATACTGGCACAAGTATATGAAGCAGTGTTATGATTCCAAAAATAAAAGTACATGTCAGTATTGGTCAGCTGATCGCTGACAAGGGAGCCAGTGCCAAGACCATGCAGTGAAGAAAGAACAGTCTTTTCAACAAAAAGTCCAGGGGCAACCTGATAACCATATGTAAAAAGAATGAAGTTGGGCCTTTGCCTTGCATCTTCCATACAAATTAACTCAAAATATATCAAAGAGCTAAAACTATGCTTCTTCTAAATGAAGACATGGGGCTAAATCTTCCTGACTTTGGATTGAACAAAGTATTCTTAGTAAAAACACCAAAAAGCACAGCTAACAAAAGAAAAACTAAGTAATTTGAACCTCATCGAAATCAAAACCAGAGAAAGATGGCAACCTAGGGAAGCAGTACATATCAGTCCTGCTAATACTCTTGTCACCATGGAGTCAGCACTTGAACAAAAGAAATCAGCATAAAGCTTAACAGAGTACAGACATTTGAAACGCAGCAGGGAAAAAACTAGAAGGCAGATCAGAGGACAGAAAAAATACCAGCCCACCTCCAAAGGCTGTGGCTACAGGCACTGCAGCGGCTCTGCCTTGCCTCCCTTCCCCAGAACTGCTGGATCTGCTAGAGACCCATGACTTAAAGTAAATTGCTGCAGCTCATTGGAATTGTAAGCCTTCAGCTTTTCTTGAGCGGACTCAGGCTTACAACTTGCAGCAGTGGCTGCTGAGGTAACAGTGCCCACCAGAGATCCAGAGCAGTGCTCAACAACACTGTAGGAGACCTGCAGGAATGGTCTCCTACAGGAGACCATCCCTGCAGGAGGAGCCCGCCACCAGGACTCATGAAGCAAGCAATAGTCTTCTGGGGTCTGAGACTTTGCAGTTCGCCCCGGGGAAGAGTGGGGGTGAAACCTGCTATTGGACATAGCAGAGGTGCGGATTGAAAGACAGCCCCCAGGGCCAATCAGGCAAAAAGGCTGACAATCTCCAGGGCTCAGAGCCCTAGTTGGACCTCCAGAGATTACCTACCACATACCACCCAATTATGGTGACCCAGAAGTCAGACCAACCCAGTCGTAACTGGGAACACTTGCTACATGCATAAACTGAAAGAGTCTTAGACACAGTCCATTCTACGAGTTCAGAGATCCGTGTGAGAGCAGGAAAGTTTCAGTAGCATTTGGCACCTACACAGAGACTGTAGAGGCCAATTTGGCACCTACACAGAGAGAGACTGTAGAGGCCAAGTCTGCTCAGTATTCATATATTTGTAGAGTTGCATTATTTTGTTCTCTTATTTTGTCGTGTTTTTGTTTTGTGTGTGTGTCTATGCTTGCTTATTCTCTTCCTCATCCCTGTCACAAGCCTCTTCTCTTGTACATATACTCTCTGTTCTCTTCTTTCTTTTTTTCTTCTTTCTCCTCTTTGTCTAGTATTAAGTTCACTTTATATCATTGTACTAAATGATATACTAGAATCCTACTATTTATTCACTGTCTCTTAACTCTTCTATATACTACCTTACCAGACTCATACTCGCATTCTTTTCAATTTTGTGACTTTACCCTATACTTGAATTTCTGACTTCACTTTCCTTTTCACTCAACCTTCACCACTGAATACTACACAGCTTGTCTTGTGTAATATTATACCTACAGATGGAGAGATATCTATCAAAAGCAACAAAGATACAAACTTCTGAAATCATAACAAGAAGAAAAACAATGAACTCCCACAACCCCACAATAACAGAACCCAACAACACGGAATTGCAAAAATCACTAGAAGGACAAATCAGAAATTTAACAGTAGAAATGATAAAGGATGTCCAAAAAGAACTTACAGTAAGCATGAAAGAAATAGAGGATGCAATCATTGAAGTGAAGGCATCAATACAAACCATAAACAGAATAGACCACATGGAGAATAGAATCTTGCTCCTAGGTGTCCACTGTAAAGAAGAACACATAGTATATTATTTAGAAAAAACAATTCAATAGCATGAATTGGACATCAAAGAGATATGGGCCCATCTCAAAAGAGCTAACCTAAAAATAATAGGCATTGAAGAGGGAATAGAAGGTGAAACCAAAAGGATCAACCATCTTTTCAGTGAAGTAATGTCAGGAAAATTTCCAAATATAGTAAAAAAAAAAAGGGGGGGGACCAATATTCCAATACACAGGTACAGGAAACTTATAGAACCCCTTTAGACAAGATTGAAGGTTCTCCATGCCAAATAATAGTCAAGCTGACATAGAAGCCAAGGAGAGAATCTTAAAGGCAACAAAAGCAAAAGACCAAATGATGTTCAGAGGCAAACTGATTAGGATCACTCCAGACTTCCAAACCAAGTCATGAAAGCCAAGAAGCCTAGAGCAACATATTTTATACTCTTAAAGAAAACAACCTGCAGTCAAAAATTTCTACCCAGCAAAACTACCTCTCAAACTAGTTGGGAAAATAAAAATCTCCCGTGACAAACAGAAGCTAAAATAATTTGCCTTCCAAATCAGCACTAGAGAAAATATTCAGAGATTAACTGCAAAGAAGAAATAATAAGTGCCAGAGCCAGAGAAACAATAATTTCCATCAAGCAATAGCTAAGCAAAGAAAAACAAACACTACCATAAACAGAAGTTAAAACTCAAAATGTTTGGAATTAAAAATCATCTCTCAGTAATCACACTGAACATAAATGGCATCAATTCTTCAATAAAAAGACATAAGGGGCAAACTGGATTAAAAACCAGAATCCATCTATCTGCTGCCTGCAAGAAATACATCTTAGAAGTAAAGATTGTAACAAACTAAAGGTGAAAGACCCCAAACCAAATAAAGACAGCTCAAAGAAAGAGAACTACTGGCATATTATTGTTGATGAACTTAGATGCAAAACTGCTCATCAGAATACCAGTAAGTCGCGTTCACCAAATAGGGTTCATCCCAGAGATGCAAGGTGGGTTCAACATACGAAAATCTCTGCATGTAATTCACCATATAAACAAAACCAAAAACAAAAATCACATGATTATTTCAATAGATGCTGAAAAAGCTTTTGACAGAATCTAACACCCTTTATTCTAAAAGCACTGCAGAGAATTGGAATAGAAGGAACATACGTTAACGTCATGAAGGCAATATACAATAGCCCTCAGCCAACATCTTATTAAATGAAGAAAAACTGAAAATTCCCCCTAAAAACAGGAATAAGAAAAAGATGTTCATTATCACCACTTCTTTTTAATATGATACTTAAGACTCATAGGAAAAGAAGAACTAAAACTATCACTACTTGCACATGACATGATACTGACTTTGAAGACCCAATAAACTGAACCAAAAAGCTAATAGACCTGATTAACAAATTTAGCAAAGTATATCGATAAAAAACTATTTTAAAAACCAGAAGCTTTCCTGAATGTCAATCATAAATCCACTGAAAAATCTAGAAAACACTTTCTATAAAAAATAAAATACTTAGGAATAAACCTAACCAAGGTGTAAAAGACCTCCTCAAAAATATATATAAAAAAATTTTTTAAAAAGAAATCAAGCCCTTAGAAGGTGGAAAGATCTTATATGTTCTTGGATACACAGAATAAATATCAAAATGGCCATACTTCCAAAAGTGATCTATAGATTCAATGCAGTATCCATTAACCTACCAAGGTCATTCCTCACAAACATAGAAAAATTAGTTCTTAAATTCATTTGGAAAAACAAAAAACAGAATAGCCAAAGGATTTCTCAGCAACAAAAACCATACAGGAGCCATCACAATACCTGACTTCAAACTATACTACAAAGCCATAGTAATAAAAACAGGATAGTACTAGCACAAAAACAGACACACAGATCAGTGGAGCAGGATAGAAGTCTCAGAAACAAATCCTCACACTTAACGACCAATTGGTTTTTGACAAAGGGGCCAGAAACATACACTGGAAAAAAGCCTTTTCAACAAATGGTGTTGGCAAAACTTGTTAACCATATGCAGAAAAATGAAAAAAAACCTCACTTTCTCACCCTTCATAAGAGTCAATTCAAGATGGATCAAAGACTTGGAAATCAGACCAGAACCTTGCAGCTTCTTATAAAGGGCATAGGTCTATCTAACACTGCAACACATTGGCACAAGTAAAAACTTCCTCAACAAGAGCCCAAAGGCACAGAAAACTAAAAAGCAGATCAATATGTGGGTTTACATTAAATTGAAGAACTTCTGTAAAGCAAAGGAAACTCTCAAAAAATCTCAACAGAGTGACCACAGAATGGGAGGAAATTTTTTGCAAATTATTCTTCCGAAAGAGGACTAATATGTAGAATATACAGAGAACTCAAGAAACTCACCACTAAGAACACAAATAACCCAATCAAAAAATGGGTAAGTGAACTAAACAGGCACTTCACAGCAGAAGAAATTCAAATGGCCAATGAATATATGAAAAATGTTCAACATCGTTAGCAATCAGAGAGATGCAAATCAAAACTACCCAGGGATTTCACCTAACTCCAACTAGAATGGCAATCATTCAAAACACAACAACAAATGCTGGTGAGGATGTGGAGAAGTGAGAACTCTAATACATTATTGGTGAGATTGCAAATTAACTACTTTAGAAAACAGTATGGAGGATCCTCAGAAGAATGGGCATGAACCTACCATATGATCCAGCAGTACCACCTCTGGGTATCTACTCACAAGAATGGAAACCAAACTACCAAACTAATGCTTGCATATCTATGTTTATAGCCGCACAGTTCGCAATGGCCAAACTGTGGAACCAGCCAAGATGTCCATCAACAGATTAATGACTTACAAAACTATGGGATATGTACACAATGGAATTTTACTCAACCATAAGGAAGAACAAATTACATTATTTGTGGGGAAATGGATGGAACTGGAGAACATTATACTAAGTGAGATTAGTCACAAAAGTAAGAAATCGGATGCTTTCCCTAATATGTGGAAGCTAGGGAGAAAAATGGATCGTAAGAGGAACGCTTGTAAACAAAGGAAGAGAAACCTTTGATGAGCAAATATGGAGACCTAATGGAGTGATGAGGGGAGAGAGAGACTCCCTAATATACATGATGTACATTCACCAACATCAATGTCAATCACTAAGCCAAACTTGAGAAGGAAGGGAGGGGGAAGGAAACGGGTTGGGCAGTAAGTAGGTAAGGGCCAAAGTGATGTGTGCATCTATTCCTCTAGTATCTTGTACTCCATTAAGATGTATGACTACAATGCACCAATAAATATCAAAACCATTTGTGCCTCAAGGAAGTGAAAAAGTAAAACTATTTGTAAATTCTATGTCTCTAAGAAAGTTGTATATAAAGAATTGCAAATCAGTAATACAAAGGCAAATGGCCCTGTTTTTTGAACTGGAAAAAAGTCTGAATAGACATTTCTTCAAGGAAGATCTATAAACAGCCAGTAAGCCCATGAAAAGATGGTCAACATCCTTAGTCTCCAGGGAAATGCACCTCACAATCACCGTGAAATACTACTTTATACCCAAGAGGGTATAAACGGGGTGGGGGGGGGGCTAAAGTAAAAAAGTCAGGTATCATTAGCCTTGGCAACTATTTAAAGAAATCACAAGCCCTAAACACTGTTGATAGGAATGTAAAATGTTGCAGCTTCTTGGGAAAATAATCTAACAGTTCCTCAGCTGACCAAACATAGTTTCTATAGTGCCCACCAATTTCACTCCCAATTACATACTGAAGGAAAATAAAAACCAATATTCACACAGAAACTTGTTTGTGAAAGTCCATATCAGCATTCTTCATAATGGCCAAAAGGTGGAAACCATGCAAATGTTCATCAACTGCTGAATGGACAAATTATGTCCATACAGTGGAATGCTATTCTGCCATAAAAAGACTTGATATATGCTAATAAAAACAGTATGCGAAGTAAAACTAGCCAGTCACAGAAGACCACCTATTATATGATTCTGTTCATAGTTGTTGAAATAGGGAAGTCTCTATAAAGAAAGATGTACACTGATGATTGGTTAGGGCTGGAGAGTCTGGGCTGTGGGGGGTTGATAATTAAAGAGTATAGGAATTTCTTTTTGTGTAGATGCAAATGTTTTAAAGTTTACTGTTATGATTACATATATCTATTAGTATACTAACAAACTTAATGAAAAAATTATGCTAAAATTAAAATATATAGCTATTAATAAACTAAAATTAAAACATACTGAAAATGAATTGTATGTGAAATTGTATCTCAGGTTTGCTTTAAAAAGTGAAATTTCAAATCTTACAAAATATGCATGAGTTAATAAAAGTTTTACAAATGATATCAGGAAACTAAACACATTATTCCCCAAGCCAATCAAGTGTGCTTTAAACTGTTCAGAAACACAAAGGTGGAAAAAAAAATAGAAAAAGGTGTTAACCCTATAGGTAATTTAGAAGAAAAGCAAAAAATTAGTACTTTGCTGACAGAATTTATGAGGTGCAAAAGTATTTGGGAGGGAAATATTTTTTATAATTAAGCTGCAGTAAATTTAATAGGAAGCAAACATGTTGGTCTTCCTTGTACCTTATTGTTAGAGAAGAAAAGACAAACTCGATTTATTCTTCTAAGAATTGGTGCATTCTTGTTTGATTTAGATTTTGTTGTAACTAAATTTTCTTTTTCTTTATTTTATTTTGGTAGTGCTGCCTCTGAGCTATACCCCCAGCCCTATTTTTTATTGTTTATTTTTAAACAGTCTCACTAAATTGCAGAGGGCCTCACTAAGTAGCTGAGGCTGCCCACAAACCTATGATACTCCTGTCTCAGCCTCCCAAGTATTGGGATTATAAGCATGTGTCGCCACACCCAGATCATAACTTTTTTTTTTTTTTTTTTTTTTTGCGGGTCTGGGGATGGAACCCAGGGGCATTTGACCTCTGAGCTACACCTCCTGCCCTATATTTTATTCTTTGTTTTGAAACCGGGTCTCACTGAGTTGCAAAGGGCCTCACTAAGTAGTTGAGGCTGTCTGTGAACCGCCATCCTCCGGGTCTCAGCCTCCCAAATGCTGGGATTACAAGCGTGCGCCACCATGCCCGGCTCTCGTAACTTAATTTTTATAAGAAGTTTCACTTCAAAATCCTATTCAACCTTATTTTTATACTGTTTCTATGAAATCTGAATATTTCAAGTAAATTCATTAAGTGCCCTGTCTGGTGCTAATTTACTCACTATTTGCTGTCCAGGTGGATTGTTTTTATCCTAATATATAAAATCAAGATGAGTTGGCAGTTTTATTCAGCTTCCCAATTAGGAACATGATACATCTCTTCATTTGAGACTTTAAAATTTTCAGAAAAGTTTAGGATTTTCTTCATAAAGATACTAGGCATTTCTAGATATTTAATCTTTCTGGCTATTTGCAAATCTAGGTTGTTTTTTTTTTCTTTTTTAATAGGAATGTGTTTTTCTAATTTATAATGAGCCTAGTTATAACTGGTATGTAAGAAAGCTATTGATTATTTTTTATCTGAATATCTAATAGAATTTTCTGTTTCAATTTCTTGATGTTCTAGGTAAGCATTTATTCTACCTAAAATAGGAATAGTCCTTAACAGTTACATCTATATTTCAAGTTTATGGTTTATCTTATTGGCTGGAACTTCTAAATAATGTTAAATAAGAGAGTAGACAAAATTTTTCTTTTTAAAGAAAAATAGTGAATGTTTCTCTTTTTCTTACATAGGCTGGATTCTAGTGACATTTATAATGAATTGAAAGAAACATATCCTACTTATCTTCCTCTGTACGTTGCTCGACTCCATCAGCTGGATGCTGAAAAGGTTGGACATATTCTTAATAAATCTTATTTTGTTGATAATATTAGATAAGATTTGCATTTTGAGTAAAGGTTTATTCTCATTTGTGTCCTCAGTTTTTTCCAATGAAAACATTTTTCCTCAAATTGAATGTTCGTGTGTGTGTGTGTGTGTGTGTGTGTGTGTGTGTGTGTGTGTTACTAGGGTGGAACCCAGGGGCTATTCTACCTCTGGGCTATACTCTCAGACCTATTTTATACTTTATTTGGAAACAAGGTCTCACTAAGTTGCTGAGAACCTCACTAAGTAGCTGAGGCTGCCTTCGAACCTGTATGATCCTCCTGTCTCAGCCTCCCAACCGCTGGGATTACAAGCGTTTGCCACCACACCCAGCTAAATTGAATGTTCTTTTAAGCTGTTTCCATTAAGGTAATTATAGGACCTGGCCACTACTGTGGCTTTAGTGGTAATACTCAGTAGTATGTGTGTATGTATGTGTTTATGAGTTTAGATAAGTGCTTGGTCAGTGAAAGGAGTAATTGAGAAAACAGCCTACTAATTGCTTTGTGACCATAACCTAAAGCCAAGGAGCCATGGGCCTGACTAGTCAGACATCTAAACACCATCAGTGAAAGAAGAATTCCTGTTCTGTGTTAACTTTTTTGACCCATGTGTGTCAGAAATGGCTGTACTGCTGGCCTTTCTTGGCATGAGCCAGCTCTCACTCCTGACTGTGGCAGTAGGAAAGCACCAGCCACAGACAGTTAAACTATGAAGGTGTCAAGTGAGCTGAAGAGTATTGAAAGGAGATCTCTTAAAAGACTTAGCCAAGACACAAGCACCTACTGAAGACGCTATGGTGATCACAGTTGAACTCTTGATTAGGATCTCCTTTGTTCATACATCTTTGTGTGTTTAATAGTGATAAGAAGCAATTTGTTCCATCAGTCAGTGTTTTTTTGTTGTTGTACTGGGATTGTTGTTGTTGTTGTTGTTGTTATACTAGGGAGGTACTAGGGGTTGAAGGCATTCTACCTCTGAGCTACACTCCCAGCCCTATTTTATTTTTTATTTCTAAACAAGGTCTCCCTAAGTTGCTGGGGTTGGCCTCAAACCTGCAATCCTCCTGTCTCAGCTTCCAAGGACTAGGATTAAAGCGGTACCCCCACACCCAGCTCAGGCAGTGTTATTTTTCATCTCTGTTTTTGTGTGTGAAATGACATAGCCATTCACATCTCTGAGATCATGTGATATGCACAGAAGGAGTTGCCTTTATAAGAAAAATACAACATTTTTGTGAACTTTGTGCCTGGTTTACTCTCACCATTCAACTGCAGCATGAAATGTAAATTGCGTATTTTTATATCTGCTTTCAAATTCTCCAAAGATGCCGGCAATAATTAGGACACTCTCATTAGGAGGTGGCCCAAACCCCCAGACTGGAAGTAGACAGCAGTTCCCGCTCCCTGTAGATGCAGCGCTAATGGTTGCATTGAGACAGCAGAAATGAAATGCCTTAGTGTACTGATTGATATGCCCTTCTTTTCTTATTTATTGTTTTTTCCTCCCCAGGAACGAATGAAAAGACTTAATGAAATTGTTGAAGCTGCAAATGCCGTTATTTCTCATATAGACCAAACAGCCCTAGCAGTTTACATTGCAATGAAGACTGACCCCAGGCCTGATGCAGCTACTATAAAAAAGTACCTAACCAGTAAATAATCTTTCTTGCATCTCATTTCTTAATTACTTGTATAAAAATGATGGACTAATGTTACCGAGGATATTCTTTTCTGATGTCTCTATGTCCTTATAATCAAGATTATCAATCTTTAAGTACTCCCTCTTTAGAAATTTTGTGATCATTGTTTTCAGTCCTTTTAAGACTTTGTCCGTGAAAGTAGTTTGCTTTCCCTCCTTGTAAAGCACTGCTGGGGTGGAGGGATTTGCGTAGCTAGGATGGAGCAGTCTGGCAATTTGCGAATTTAGGAACTGGAGAGACAGAGACAGCAAAAGCGTGACACAATAGTGAGATTCGTGTTTTAATTATTTATTGGCCAGTAGATGGAAAATGGAAAGTTAGTAAAATAGGTGCTTAAAAATGTTAGGTTAAAACTAGTATGTGCCAACTTTACTTTTATGTAACTCACTCCATAGCATGACTTAGAGAGATGGGAAAAGAAGAGTTTGTACTTGAGCCTTTATGAAATCTAAAACTAAATTTCATTTTGAGTCAGGATCTTACTAAGTTGCCCAGGCTGGCCTCCAGCTTCCAATCCTTCTGCCTTGCTTTCCTGAGCAGCTGAGACCATGATTCCGGCACCTTCTGTGGACTCAGCGTCCGCCCTCATAGCTCTCCCAGTGTCAGGCTTTCCTCAGTCACTGTGGTGTATTTTGGAGTAGGGGGATCCTTAGCATGCAAGGTAGAAATATCCCCGTTTTTTCATAGGTATTATTAACTAATAAAACTGTTTGGACTGATTGAAAGAACCATACTTAAAAATCTTATCTGCTTCAGTCAGTATTTTTTTCTCTACATAAAGTACTTAAACAAATTGTTAAATCTCCAGACATTATATTATTCAGAGTGATATTATAGGATCTTAGGAATTTTGCAGTCACTTTCAAGTGGAATAAAATTTATTTAAGGCTGGTTATTTGCATTTGGGAGACTTAAGACAGGAGGATGTTAATTCACGGACAGCTTCAGCTACTATTTAGTGAGGTCCTTTGCAACTCAGTGAGACCCTGTCTCAAAATAAAGAATAAGAATTAGGGCTGGAGGTGTAGCTCAGAGGTATAATACCCCAGTACAGGGGTGGGGGGGGGGGGCTGGGCACTGGTTGTTTGGACTGAGAAATTTTATATACACTGTTTCATTTATATTTACTCTTCCAAACAACATGTAAAGTAGGAACATTTTCACCCTACTCCTGCAGAAGCTGGAAGGGAAGCTGTGGTGCCCTGCTTGGGAGCTGGGAAAGCCAGGCTCTTTCACTCCTTCTTGTATTCCCGCTGCCTTCTTGAGAAGATTAGCAGGACTTCTTTTTATCTCATAGAATGAAGTAGCAAGCACCTCCTGCTGTGCCCATCCTCGCTGTCTCAGGTTGCTCAGAGTCCCTTCTCCAGTCTGACCCCTCCAGCCCAGCCCAGTATCCTCCCTCCTCCCTCCTTCACTTACCCCCAGGCCATACTCCTGACCTACAGCTCCCGCCCCTAGCCTCAGCATGGGCAGGGAGCTGCTGTCTCCTGCTTGGCCCCAGTTACTGCAAGACTAATGTATACTGCAGTTCTCCTTCCTTAAAACCAACTGTGGGTCCTATTAGAGGAGGAGTCTGGCCTTGGTCACATTACAGCCATCTTCTTGGAACACCAAGGGACACCACTTGATAAAAAAAAACAGTGCCCATTTTGCTCCTTCCCCGACCTCCCTGTAGCACCTGACCTCTGCCATCCCTTGCACCTTTCAGCCTTTGATAGTGTGTACAGTTTGCAAAAATGCTGTCTTCTTTAAATTCTGGTGTATGTGAAACAACACATGTGGCTTGCTTTGAAATTTCAGTAAATAGGAAGATCCATTTATTTCTTCTGACATTTTGATCTTTGTTTTCTCAGTTATATCATCCACAGAATTCCAGGTCCACATGAGCCAGAAATTTGTCTTTGTCTACTTATTTATCTCAGTGTTTTGTTTTGTTTTCTGTTTCTACTCTTTGTAGAATGCTGGCCACCAATTCTAATAGCTGTCAAGAATATCAGTAAAAAAAATAGGTATAAGCTGTTAAAGATTATAGCTCTAAGAATTTTGAAATGAACTGAGATTCTAGAGTGAGACGAGAAAGCAATGTAAAAATGTAAGAGTTAAGCTACTTTTAAGATTAACATTGGGTTAGTTTGTCCATAGTTGAAACCTTTGCTTTGGCCAGACTGAAATGGGCCCTGACAAAATTGTGTTTGAACAGGGGACCACATCCAGTCTTGTGATACATTGCTTTTAAGGGAGCTACATGCTATCGGGAAATAGTATTTCTTATGAGTACTCTAAGCAGACAGCTGCAGACTTAATCATCAATTTCTCATTTCTGTTTACATAAACCACTCATATCAAAAATGATGTGATAGCCCTTTTACAGTCTGCAAAATGATAATACGCTTTGGGGAGGTGATCTGATCTGGTACCAGCTTTAAATTTAAGCTGCACTTCTGTAGTCATTGACATTAAATTTAGGATTCAAGTTCAGTTGCTTCCTAAAAATAGTGATTATCATCTCGATAGGAGCCTATCTAGATTTGTTTGAACAAATTGAACAAATGTTCTCTGTAAGGCATCACTAAAAAGGACTTAAAAATGAACAAGAATCTCTACAGTTAGAAAACTTAGTCTAATTCAGGAGATGAAATTACCAGATAGGATGTAAAGATGAAATATAATAAGTATCTTAAATTGCAAAAGCCTGTAGGAAGGAAAACTCACTTTCTTGGAAGTAGAGAAAGCCTCATGGATTAATGAGGCATTCAGCACTAAGGCACAGGAGTGTAGGACAGAATATACCAGGTATGTGGAAACCCTGTGCTGAATCACTGGGTGCTGAAATAGAAGGGATCCTACAGGTAATTTAGTCTTAGTCTGGCAAGTACAAAACACCTGCATTCCCTACCTTGCCTTCTAAAATCTGCAACCTTCCATCCCTTCTCTGAGCAGCACAGTCCAGTCAGTCATTTTCAGAATGGGTATCAGTCTTCTCCTTCACAGTGAGGAGAGTAGTTGTGCCTGACTCTGAGGATTGTTATAAAGTATAAGTGAAGCACTTCCAAGAGGACATTTAGAGTGGTACCTGGTATCTGAAAGGTGTAGGTAGAGAAGTCATCCAAGAAATGGGAAGCTACGTAGATGCTCGTTCCCAAAAGCTAGTCATGAATGCTATTCTTAAATCCACAGGAACCAAGAAGTTCCACACACATTTCCACAAAACTTGAAGTTCTCAATAAATTCTTAGGCATCTTAGAGTCATACTTTCATCTGTGTTGCAAATGTCTTCAAATTGGTAATGTCCTCTTAGATGCACTCTGAGAATTAAATAGACTTTGAACCAGTCTCGGACAGCCCATTAGCCCATTCGTTGGTACTTAGTCTTCGTGTGCCCCACGATGTGGCCTCTTAAGTCAATCATGGTAGAACTCTGAAGTGTGCAGGTTGTTCCTGGCCTTAATGGATGAGACCTTGAGCCCCTAAGTCACTGGATCCTTGTCTTTCCTACTGATTCTCGTTGAGACTCATCCCAGCAGACTTCTTGAGTTAAATGTTTCGCCCTGGCTCCTTCAGGACCGTCTTTGGTTAGGTCCCACAACTGTGAGCCTCGTGGTCATTTCTCAGCACTGCTAGTCCTCATTGTCTTCACACTTATCTGACATGAGTTGAACAGGAAGCCTCACGTAAGCAAGCATTCGAGAGACTAAAGCTTTTCCTGGACTGAAGATCATGACTAGATTTCATTCCGAAATGGTTTCCCGAGTGTCTGGTGTATGCCAGCCACTGTTCCAGAGTGCTAAGCTTAGAATCCCACACCTACCACTTTACAACTGGAAGGCCAGGAACAATTCTTAATCTCTTTGGGCTTCAACTTCCTCCATTGCCCAAAGAGATGATTAATAATATCTTAGGATATAAGTGAGTTAATATGTTGAAGCTGTCACAGATACTGGCACATTCAGAGTAAGCATTTCATGTTTGCTCTACTTGTTTTGGGAGATGTATGTGTGAGTTACTGGGGGTTGGACCCAGGACCATTCTACCTCTGAGCTATACCCCCAGTCCTTTTTGTTTTGTGTTTTGGAACAGGGCCTCCCTAGGTTGCAGAGAGTCTTAAGTAGTTGAGTCTGTCTTCAGACCTGCGATCCCCTTGTCTCCTCCTCCTAAGTACTGGGGTTACAGGCATGCACCCCCACACTAGGCTCGTTTGCTCTATTTGTACTTGAAAATTCATAACTAGGAAAATCTCTGTATCTTTCTGTACATACACATAAATGAGTATGTAGTATTGCAATTTATAAGAAATCTGAAAGGCTGTTGGCCTGATTTAGAGTTAATGGAGCTGGCAGGACTTAGAACTAATTAATCTTTCAACTACTGCTATGGCATCCTGTTTCAACCAAGTATAGCTACCATAACTCTTTGACTCTATGTGGTGATATAGTGGCTCACTGATGTTTATTAATAAGTAATATCACATTTGTATAACACAAATATATGTTATTGGATATAAAATAATTTTGCATTATAAATCCTGGGCAAAGAATGCATGTGTCTAATTTCTGAGAAGATTGTCACTTGAAAGAGCAATCTGTGAAATACTTTTTTTCTTTACTGTCCAGTGACATGGACAAACAGAAATCCACCCTGGTAGATGCCCTTTGTAGGAAAGGATGTGCCCTGGCAGATCACCTTCTTCACACGCAAGCTCACGATGGGGCAGCCGCTGGGGATGCAGAGGGAAAGGAAGAGGAAGGAGAGAGTACTTTAGATTCTCTGTCGGAAACATTTTGGGAAACCACAAAGTGGACTGATCTTTTTGACAATAAGGTAATTTACCATCTGCTTCTTGTTCAGTCAGCTCTGGGAATTGTATGACAGGCTCTCCTGTGCCCGCTGCCTGCCCTTGGAGGAAGGGCATCAGAGGAGACCAAGCTCCGCTCCAGAGAAGATGGTTGCCCTCTACCTCGTATTTGTCCTACCTATTCTCAAAAACAATTTACTATTACTGTATGTCTGCAGATGTCTTTTTAACCACATCAATTTATTGCCATACTAGAGATTGAACCCAGGGACATTTTACCTCCAAACTACACCCCCAGCCCTATTTCTCATTCTTTACTTTGAATAGGGTCTCACTAAGTTGCGAAGGGCCTGCCTAAGTAGCTGATGCTGGCCGTGAACCTGAGATTCTCCTGTCTCAGCCTCTCAAGTATTGGGATTACAAACATATGCCACCATGCCCGCTTAACCACATTAATTTTGAAAATATATGTAGAATAAATGCTGCACTGTGCTGGGAAAATCTGAATCATATGGGAAGTTTCTTGTACTTTCAAGGTCCGTATTATAAATTACTATCATTCATTTTGAGAACAAGCATCCAGTGAGTAGGACAGATGAAGCCTTTGCCGAGTGAGGAAAAGTCTGCTGCTCTTACTTTTCCCCGCCTCACCTTTCCTCCTCCTCCCACCCCTTTCCACCCCTCCCGTGCTGGGGGTTGAGATCAAGGGTCCTGTGTCACTGAACTATATTCCCAGACCTATTTAAATTTTTATTTTTAATTTTGAAATAGCATTTCACTAACTTGCAAAGTCTGGCTTTGAACGTGGTAATCCTCCTACCTCAGCCTGCTGAGTAGCTGCAATTAAAAGCATGTACCACCAAGCCTGGCTTACTAGCTGTAATCTCTAATATAATAATTATAGTAGAAAGATAAAGGGGATTTAAAATATTTTCATAACCAGGATCCAAAAAGAGTTCATCAATGTTATGTTTTCCAAACTGAGGCTCAAAACTGATTAGCTCCAAAGCTACAAATTAATTATTTAGAAGTTAGAGTACTCAAAATCTAATCTACCCAGTATGCCCCTCACCCCCTGCTAATACACACAAATGAGCACCTATGGAAACATGGGGAGGTCTGAAGACATCTTAATTTTAGCTTCAGATATAACTTATAAAACTAAAAAATGGCTACATATATTCTCACTGTTCCTAAAATTATTATGGTTAAAAAGACATTTGCAATCATGAAGTAATAGCAGATGTTTTAAAACAGGCAGGACAAATACCCAGCACAAGCTATCATTGTGTTTTACTTGTGGGCCCCTTGTGCTCATGATTAACTGTGGCAATTTGCAATAGAGAACATTGGCCCTGAAAGTAGGGGGATCTTCTTAAATGCTTTCCCAGCACAGTGCAGCACTAGCAAAGGTGCCCAGTCATATTCAGGAAACTGAAGGAGTCAGATGGAACTGAGTTAAGATTTGGATCTGAAATTCAAACCTTTGAGTTTGACTCCTGCCTCTACCATTTTTACCTATGAACTCAAGCAAGTTAGTAAATTTTGATGCCTAAGTTTCTTGTCTGTTGAATGGAGATAGTGAAATGTCCACCCTAGGAGGGTACAAATGAGCATTGAGAGAGTGGAAGCCCCAGTGATACCTGCTGATATCGACAGTTACTGAAATCTGTTGTGTGCCAAACACTAGGCTGTTAAGAAACTAACTGGTCCCTGCCTTTGGAGGAATGTTAGATTGATACAGTTGGTGAACATCACAGTAAGAGTGTTAAGGATAGTTCTGGATTAGGGGTACGCATCTGCTGTATAGTGGCAATGGTTATTAAGCACTTTGCTTAACTCTTTAGTACAGTCGATAGGACAAGATTCTTTGAGGACATTCTCCCAATTCTAAAGTGGAGAACAAAAGTATAAATGAATTATTATAAGTACATTGACAGATGCAGTAATTCAAGGTACAGAATTGTAGAAAAGAAACATGCTTATACTTTTTAAACCTACCTTATTTACTGTTTTTGTGGTTTATCTTCTTTCATATCATAGGTTTTGACATTCGCATACAAGCATGCATTGGTAAATAAAATGTATGGGAGAGGCCTTAAGTTTGCAACTAAACTTGTGGAAGAAAAACCAACAAAAGAAAACTGGAAAAATTGCATTCAAGTAAGTGATGTTTAAGCTGTAGCTAAGTGTCACTTCATTATTATATAGTAACAAGAGACCTAAATAACTACTGATTTTATAAGTACCATTTATTACTTTAATTGCATGAGAGAACTTAAACAATTCCGATTTATTTTTCATTTTTATTGGAAAAAACATATAGTAGCCTCAGATATTTCAACAAGGGGAAAACACATTTATTTTATAAATAGAAGACAGTTTTCTTTTAGGAAGGAAACATTCTTTTTAAATACATGATACTTCAGTTCAAAAATGGTTGAACAAAGAGTTTATATTGATTTTCTTTTACACTCGAGATAAGCTATTTTATTAATATTTTACTACATATCCAATTATATTCTGTAGCTAAACTTCCTACATAAGTTAATTTTGTAGGAATTACTTTCATCTAATTTTGTCTGTGGGCATACGTAATTGTTTTATCCCTCAGCACAAATGACGGTAGAGGTTTTAGCGGTGCCAGATGCAGCTCAGGACTAGAGTAGGGCAGTTGTGGTTTATACTTAGAGCTAACCTTTGGATGTTAAAATGAACGTTGTCCCTGAAAATGTTTGACAGACTGAGTTGTGGGTTGGTTGTCTTTACCTTTAGAACTGTTTATCAATCAGATCAAATTGTAAGACAGTTCAAAATAGGTTCTTTGGATGTTAACTAGGTTTAAAAAGTTGTTTTTGAAGCCGTAATAGTGTCTATTATTATTCTCATCATGTAGAATATTAATCTGTAATCACAAATGGGAAGTATTTCCTAGCTCGTTTCCCCTCAGCTTGATCCTCCCACTGTCTGTTCTGCTCACAATTGCCAGGAAAAAATGCCTTCGATCCTCCTGGGGATCGCTGTCACATTTAGAATAAACAGAGTCCTCCCTGTAAGACGTGAGACCACAGCCTACCTGTCTAGCTGCGTCTCCCATCGTGTTTGTCCTTCTTACTCTGCTTTTGCCGCGCCAGCTCTGCTGGGTGGAAGCAGCCACGCTCTTCCCAGCGGGCCCTGGGTGCTGCTGCTCATAGATGTGGAAGCTCCCAGCTTGTCACGGAGCAGAGCTCAGGCTAAGTGACACCTCCTCACAGACACTTCCTGACCAGCTGATTAGCTTCCCAGCTAAATAAGTTTTGTTTTCACTATATATCTGATAAATACTTTAATCACTTATTTATTCATCTGTTCATTATATGCTTATTTGTTTTTCCTGAATAGAACATGTTTTCTGAAAGTAGAAAATGGGTTTCTTTGTGCTTTTTTTCAATGCCTAAAAAGTATTTGACCTAAAAGCAGGCACCTGAGGGGGAGGGAGGGAGGGAGGGAGGGAGGGAGGGAAGTTATATTGGTTGCAAGGAACAGAACAAGTAAAATAAGTTGGAAGGAAGAAGGAGATGGGAAGGCTAGTAGGGAAAGCAGGAAAGCTGATGATAAAATCAAGAGTCGGGTTGTTTATATGATCAACTGATGAGAAGAGTTGGTTGACAGGAAAGAATGAAGATGGCCGGGGGAAGGAAGGTTGGTTCTGTAAGGTGCCGCCTCGCTGTTACTCAGTGATTCTTAAAGAATCCGCCTGTCATTGCCTTTAGTAATATATTACTGTGTTTTATTGTAGCTGATGAAATTACTTGGATGGACCCATTGTGCATCTTTTACTGAAAACTGGCTCCCCATCATGTATCCTCCTGATTATTGTGTATTCTAAAATAAGAACCAGACTTTAAATTAAAAAAAAAAAAAGTTTTATAGTGAATCGGCATAAGAACAAATTTGTGGCATTTTTAGTCTAATGCATGTTTTCATCCACTATCAAATACTGATCATTAAAACAAAATGTGTATTTATCAGAGAATTCACTGGCGTGTGGCTTAATACATGTAAAAATCTAGACCTCTGACATGGTGTTTTCTTACACACACGCGCGCGCGCGCGCGCACGCACACACACACACACACACACACACACACACACACACACACACACACACACCTGTGAAGGAGGGGCATGCCCTGGCTGCCAGCATTGAGCACTTTGAGTTGGGTTGCAGCTTCTTACATGCATGCTTAGGTCCAGACGGTAACTTTTAACTGCAAACCTGTAAAATTCTATTTTTTATTTTATAAACACAGGGTTTTAACACACTCAACTTTAATTTTTTCAATTGTACAAAGGCCTTAAAAAAAAAGCTACATTAAGTGTAGCTGTAGTTATTTATTGGACTAAAAATTAACAGAACCTCATTTCCAGATATTTTTTTTTTTCTTGGCAAACGTTTACATTCAGTTAAGGGGAAAAACATAAAACCAGTACAGATGTGTGCCAGTTACTGGAGCATAACTGTTTGAACAACTTTACATCTTGGGGTCATGACAGGGCAAGTTATTTTACATCCTCTGAAGTACATAGCATCAGAATGGATAGTACTGTTTAAGTGCCAGACAGTTGAATCTTTACCAGCTATTGTAAAGATATACACATGGTGTGTTTGTTAAAGTTGAAACAATGTAAAACACATGAATAAAGGTGCAAAGCCCAGATCACAGTACACCATATGCACTCTGATACCTTTTTTTATATATATATAAAATAAAAGTGAATCTTGAAGCTTCTTAAAGTTGTTCTTAATTTTTGATAAATCAAATTTGGGATGAGAACAGAAGTAATATATTACATTGATAGACAAAAATAAACAATTTATTCTATGATGTTTCTTATAAGGCTTTCAATTACTTAAATATATTTCCAACTCTGAAGTGATTAGCTTTTGTGTATGTTTGACATTTTATTATTTTTATCTTTCTGGCTACTATTCCTGCTTCTCCCTGTCTCCATGAAATAAACAGAAATAGACAGTATTAAAAAGTCTATAGTCACTTATCAAATAGCGTGTGTGTGTGTGTGTGTGTGTGTGTGTGTGTGTGTGTGTGTGTGGTGTGTGTGTGGTTTTTTTCATCTTACTCCCTGAGAAGGCACTGCTGTAAAAGTGTATTTTCAGCTGCACACAGAGAGGTCTCCATGCATACAGGTCTAGTCCAGTAAGGAGTGGGAGGCTTCCCAGAATCATGCTGCTGACTGACTAATACCTGCAGTGCATGCGCACGTTTTACAACCTAGGGCAGATTACGAGATCAATAAATTACGGCCAAAACTGAACTGCTGCCTGTTGGTGTAAATGAAGTTTCATTGAACGCAGCCGTGCCCATTCATTTAGGAGCCCTGTTTTACCTTGGGGCAGTTATGCAAAGCTGCCATGTCAGCTGCTGTTTCCTGTCTGAATCATACTGTGCTTCCTTGGCGACAACTGGACCTGAGGAAGTTCTAGAAGGATATGTCCTCAGTAAAGTCATGATTGCTTCTGTGTTATTAAAATAATTCAACAAGTCCCAGATGCTGGCCAGCCTTGAACCCCAGTAAACCTTTCTGGCCAGGCATGAGACCTACACCTGTAAGCCCAGTTCTTGGGAGGCTGAGACAGGAGTATTTCCAGTTCAAAGCCAGCCTCAGCATCTAGGCAAGACCTTGTTTCAAAATTTAAAAAGCTGAGGTTGTAGCTCAGAGCCTCAATCCCTAGTACCAATAAATATAAAACCCTTCTTCCTCTAAAATAGCAAAAGCAAGAAATGATAAAAGGTTAGGGTAAGATGGTGCTTTGAAAAGTCTGATTCTTTCTGGTCAAAGTGGCCCACTGAAACCAAAGTTGGATAAAGATATTTTTGAAGTAAACATCAGAGATAACAGGACCATTTCTGAGAGAAAACATTTGGCCCTTGACTTTCTGAGACTGACTGATCTCCCATATCATAATATCCTCAAGTTACACTTATTTTTCTGTAAATGACATAGTTTTTATTTATATGTGTATGTGTGCCACTTTTTTATTAAACATTCATCAGTTTGCAGACACCTGCGTGGGTTCCATCATTTACCTATCGTGAAATGTGCTTCTATAAACATGGGTATGCATGTACTATAGTATACTTCAACATAATAAAGGCAACATATAATAAGCCAAAAGCAAATATACCATATGGGGAAAAATTGAAAGTATTCCTTTTAAAATCGGGAACACGGATACCCACTATCACCATCCCTATTTAATGTAGTACTTGAAACTTTCTGGAACAATACGTCAAGAGAAGAAAATTGAAGGGATACAAATAGGAAACGAAGAACTAAAATTGTCTATTTGCAATTGCTATTATTTAGTACTTAGACGGTCCAAAAAATCCAATCAGAATCCTAGAGCTGATAAATTTAGCAAAATAGCCAGATATAAAATCAACTTAAAGTTTTTCTATACAGCAAGTGTGAATCCACTGAAAAAGAAATCCAACTAATTTCATTCACAATAACCTTAAAAAGTATAGGGAAAAAAATCTAACCAAGGAGGTAAAAAGACCTCTATAATAAAAATTATGGAACACTAAAGAAATTGAACAAGGCCTTAGAAAATGGAAAGACCTCCCATGTTCTTGAAAAAGCAGAATAAATATCGTCAAAATGTCCCAACTACAAAGTATATATATATTTTTTAAATGTCCTTACTACCAAAGCTATCTGCAGATTCAGTGCAATCCTTAACAAATACCAATGCCATACTTCACAGAACCAGAAAAAAACTTAAATATTTTTTAAAGCTGTTGCAGTATTGAGTTACATTTATTCTAGGAATATAGGTTGCACAAGCTCAATATTTTTTTTAAAAAGTCCAATTGCCAAAGCAATTTCTAAAACCATTCAAAAGAAACACTAATATTCTGAAAGACAGGTTTTATTTAGTCCCATTTTAATGTCCCCTTAAAGAGTTTGACCGATGACTCTGGATATTCAGCCAAGAGAGTTGTATCAAAAACTTGCTTGAATTTGTCTAAAAATTCATAATCTGTACTGAACCTGAACTTGTTTGCCCAAAGTACTGCCGTCCCTGGCTGAGACAGGTGCACCATGGTGGCGAGCAGCTTGTCCAGGAAGTAGTGGTGGTACACCACGTCAGAGGCCAGGACGTAGTCGTAAGGCAGGGCTGCCTTGGGGAAGCGACGCTCCAGGTCCTCCCCCCACACCAGTTCTCTCACGTCAGGCAGATGCGCTGTGCGTTGCAGTGTGTTTTTTAAAATATTGTACTGAAGGTTTCCTAGGACATCAGGCAGATCCGTTGCTGTGACTTGGGCTCCTAAGAGAGAGGAATGCTAACAATTACCTGGAGACACTGGGCAGACCCAGTGTTGCTATGCCGTGATGATACAGACACGAGGGTTTCCCAACCTCGGCTCTGCTAGTGGGTAGGCTGCACTCAGTGGCCACAATTCAGACTGGATAATTCTTTCTTGTGGGTGGTTCTGTCCCACGTGCTGCAAGATAATTAGCACTTCCCTGGTCTCCCACAACTTGATTTCAGTAACACCCCAGCCTCTCCCTATTCCCAGGCCTGACAGTCAATAGAGATTCAAAGTCGCTTCCCTGGACTTCAGGACTTCATCACATGGAAACCGGTGAAGTGGAGGACTTAACATCTCCAAGACTCATTTGCCTCTGTGGATAAGCGCGGTGATTCCTGCTGCGTGACATTTCAGGGAGATTCAGTGAGTGAAACCATGACCAACCCCTAACCCACAGCCAGCCCTACCATAAGCGATCATTGTTGTCATGGCAACCAACGCTCTTTTGAAACAAAGTCAGGAAGAAATAAAAATACCTAAAATACTGGCCACAATGGAAACGAGGCCTGGTCCAGCTCCAATTTCAAGTACTTTCGCATCCTGGAGATTCAGTTCCTCGGTATGATCCTCCAAATACTGGCACAAAGCTGTAGCCTGAAAAAGAGGATTGAATTGTTGAAACCCAGTAGGAGCACCCTTTATACACAAAGTTAAATGCAAAACATATATGCCATATATATGTGATATTAACATATATATTAGTAATCACATATATTAAAATGTTATTAAATCATTTTATTAAGGGATTCATAAGAACCAAAATACAAATTTGATGCCATATTTAGACCTCTGGAGCATACTAGTTAAAATAAATTGCATGTAAGGAATTGGAGAAACAGATTAAGTTGCCTAGATCAGATTTGACTAATCTGGGGAAAAAAATCAGTAATTAAGCTCAGCTCTTAAAGTCAGAAAATGTGACTGAAAAGCCAGCAACTTCTGTTGTTTTCTTCTTTGCTCACCAGCTTCCTTAGGAATGTTTGATAAGCCGGGCGTGGTGGTGCACACTCCTCATCCCAGGTTTCAGCTACTTGAGCCTTCCACAACGTAAGCCCTCCCACAAATTAGATTCTGTTTCAAAATAAAGAATTAAAAATAGGGCTGAGATTGTAGCTCAGAGGTAGAATGCTCCTGGATTCAAAAAAAATTAAAATTGAGAATGTGGTATAAACTTGAACATCTCTCTTCTGTTCCATGATCAAAACTCAGAGTGGCTAGGACTTGGCTCTATTGGGCACCTGGGCAATTTTTGGTCTCTCGTTTCTCATCTAAGAAACACAGAGACTGTCAAAACAGTGCTTCTCAAACTTTCATATGCAAAAAATAAAAATAAAAAAATCACGTACAGCTTGTTAGAGCAGCAAGTGTCCTCCTGCAGATGTGCTCTGCTGCCCAGGGACCACGCGTTGAGTATAAATAGGTTGTTGGTTTTGGGGGTTTGTTTGTTGCAGTATTGGGGATGGAACCCAGGGACTTTCTACCTCCAAGCTACTACACCCCAGCCCTATTTTGTAGTCTTTTTATTTTTGAAACAGGGTCACACTGAGTTGTGAAGGGCCTCACTAAGTAGCTGAGGCTGTCCGCAAAAATGCTGGGATTCCAAGCGTGCACCACCACGCCCGGCTCCAGGTTGTTCTTAATACATGAACTCAGACTTTCTTTGTTCCTTTTCCTCTGTCTTCCACCTTCCCCTCACATTTGTTTCAAAAGATAAAGGGTATTTGATTTGCATTGCTTCATGAGGTGTGATTTATGCCACTGAAATGTCAGCAATGTCCTTCATTAGAAGAGGGAAAATTATGAGAAAGTACCTGAATTTCAGTATAAATTGCCTAAAGTTAGGAATCAATGGAGTGCAATAATTTGTTTTTGTTTACTCTGCAGTTAAAGATATAAAGATGCACTCTTCGCCCTCGGGACTCCCTTTGTGTGCGTGTGGTACTGAGCATGGAACCCAGGGGCTTTCTATCCCTGGGCTACACTCCCGGACCTATCTTAGATTTTATTTGGAAACAGGGTCTCACTAAGTTGCTGAGAGCTTCACTAAGTAGCTGAGGCTGCCTTCGAACCTGTGCGATCCTCCTGTCTCAGCCTCCCAAGCGTGGGGATTACAGGTAAGCGCCACCACGCCCTGTTGACCTACCACTCTTGACTGCCAGCGACAGGGTCAGTGCCAGGCCTGACCCAGGGCTCACTGCATTCCGTCCTCATCTGCTCACGGTGAAGAGACACCTGGCAACACGACAAGCACCTCCAAGATACCCGGGGGCAGGGCTAGAGGCACGCATCACGGTCAGTGGCGTAGGTGCCACAGGAGGCAGACACCAAGTGGGGGCCACGATGGAGGCCACCGGGCAGCCAGGGCTTCTTCCTGGTGCCAGGAAGAGATGAGCCTGGTGTGGGAAGACAAGAAGCTCTCCAAGTGAGGCAGCAGCCAAGCTGGCAGCAGGGACCCGCAGCTTGTGGCATAGAGCTGCCGCCTTGAGAGGGGATCTGTCCGTCCACCTGCACGGGGCTCTCTGGCTCTTCAGGAGAAGAGGAAGTATTTGCTAAGCAGGCATTTGTTCAGTAAGAAGGAGTGTCACCTAGACTGGCCAGAGGACAGAGGCTGTGAGACATCTTCTGGGGATGACTGGAAGTGTCCCTCCGGGGTGCGCCGCCCCACTCAGCGGCCATCCGGAGACCATGCTTTTCTCAGGAACACGTCTCAACACTGCAAACACCCTGCTGCCTTGGCCCTTCAGAGAAAACTCTGAAGTGATCTGCGAGGGACAGGGAGGAGTCTGCCCACTCCACGCCGGCGTCTCTTGCAGCTTACACGATGGTGAGTTCCCAAGAGAGGCCAGCGTCCGGCATAAGAGACGGAGACCTCAATGAGCATAGAGTCAAGGGGACAAAGCTCTTTCCTAATCTCCGCTCCAACTGCCAGAGTTGTCTATTTGCCTCATGTAATAAGAAGTTGGGAAGTTGTTTTGTGTTTTGTTTTGTTTTGTTGGTACGAGGGATTGAACCGAGGCCTCTGGGTTCTACCTGTCAGCTATACCCCCAACACTTTTTTTTTTCTTAACGGGGTTGGGCTAAATTGCTGAGGGGCTTGCCAAGTTGCTGAGGCTGGCCTTGAACTTGTGATCCTCCTGTCTCTACCTCCCAAGTACTGGGGTTACAGGTGTTCACCACTGTGCTCAGCTATTGTCTGGTATTTTCAAACTTGTTACAGAAAAAGCCATTGCAGGAAGTCATCCTCATGCGTGAGGTGTAAAACTAGAGCCTCCTTGTTTGGGAGGAAGGAGAGCTTGCGTCCCCGGGGCTGCCTGGGCAGTGCCAAGGAGCCTTCAGTCACGAGCAGATGTGCATCACGGGGGAGTTTTTAAGAAATTTAGAATCACAGCCACATCCCACTGGCACACACACCTTCTTAATCAGAATCTGCATTTTAATGAGATCTCCACAGGATTCAGAACAAAACAGCTGAGGCGTTTTCTGAAGCCTTTCTTATCACAGGCTGATGGACTTTGCAGTGGAAAGAGCCTTTCATAGCTTTACCAAGATGAGGCACCTAAGTCCCAGGTCTCCAGGCATGAGGTGGGATAATGCAACATTAATAATCATAGCAAAGGTGGGCAGATACATAGCACCTCATTTAATTCCCACAGGCGTGTCGGGAGCTAAACATTACAGATTTTAAATACAGAAACGAAGGGAAGAGGAGGTGCTGTGAGCCCTTGGGACCATCCAGCTTCAAAATGACGTTTCCTGTTTCAGCACCATCCTCACTAGACCACTGCAGCGGTAACATGAGATGGAGCCAGGCCCCTTAAACTTTCTACTGGAACATCCTCCACGTCCAAGAGGTAGAAATGGCCAAGTGGGCGTGGCCCAAAGGTGCCTGTTGCAAAATCTAAACTCTAAATTCCTGATTTTTTTTTTACAGTTGTATGAATTTTGCATCATTTTTCCCAATAGGGTCAGGTTTGTTGACATAAAAATATTTTTTCAAGAAACAGCTTAAAGCAAACCAACGCTTCTGAAAGAAATGCTGTGTTTCTGCTGGGCCCGAGCACACCATCGCATCCCTGGGAGACCACACGATCCATCCTCAGTTTGAGAAGCACAGAAGGCGAAGGCTCGTGACCAGCTGCCCAAGGCAGCACAGAGGCAGGAGACTGTGTCCGCGGAGAGCCTGCCATCGCAAGCCCATCGGCGCACTCACCCCTGGCCACACCACCGCTCCGAAGCTCTCTATCGATTCTTGGAGGACGATATTCTTGCCTGCAAACTGATAGTGCTCCTGAGTGTAGCTGGCATACTCTGTCCGAACAAATTTCTGGAGGCTCTGAAGAGATGATTCTGTCTGGTTAGAACCTGTGGAGCAGAAAAACCAGATGGGTCTCATGCTTTGTTAACTCAGCATGCATACGCACTTGGTACAGTGGGTGAGATGGGACTAGACTCAGCGATCTTTCCCCAAACAGAGAGAGTGGGGCCAGCAACAGCTGCTGCAAATTAGCACAAAACTGATGGAGTGATAGGGACATGATAGCCATAGGCGACATTTTTGTAATAAAATGCCAAAGAATGCACTTGGTCTTTCTCTTTTTAGAAAGGTACAGAAGAGGTGCAGATCCATCCCGCCCTATTTTGTATGTGTGTGTGTGTGTGTGGTACTGAGGGTGGAACCCATGGTCTTTTCTACCGCAGGGGTATCCTCCCAGACCTATTTTATACTTTATTTGGAAACAGGGTCTCACTAAGTTGCTGAGAGCCTCACTAAGTAGCTGAGGCTGGCTTCGAACCTGTGCGATCCTCCTGTCTCAGCCTACCAAGCGCAGGGATTACAAGTGTGCGCCACCATGCCCGGCTCCACCCTATGTTTTGATGCCCAGAGAAAACTTAAGTTACTAGAAAATGGCCCCAAGAGAGCAAGATCTCTGGATAAAAAAGAACTAGCTAAACATGGACTCAGCTATTTTTAGGTCTTGAAGCGAGGTAACCTTCGCACATGTCGGGGGCAGCCCGCTCCTTAGATCCTTCCTACAACTGCTTCTCCAGAGCCGTAGACCTCCTGCGGCCCAGCCAGCCCGCCCGTCCAGGGGAGCTGTCAGCTGAGCCCTGGCTATTAGGTTACTACTGCTTTAAATACTCTTTCACTCCGTGACCCCTGAGAGCTGCTCTCGAATATCATATAAACTGAGGAAAAGAGCACCTGATGGGCTGACATCAAAGTCACAAGTCATTGCGGGTTTCCAGGCTGTGGCGGAAGGGAAGGGCAGTGCTGGGGATGGCAGGAAGAGGGTGTGGGGTGCACACGGGCAGAGGGGCCCCCGCTGGCTGGGGAAGCCATGGCGAGGGCTGGGGACAGTTCCATCTGCATGAGGCTGGCCTTGGTTGCCTGGGATATGACGGGAAGCCTCTCAAGCATGAGTGGACTCTGGGCTTGGGGAGTAGCCAGAGGAGCAGCCAGTCAACACCTGAAGCACTCGTTAGAACTAGCCACCAAGTGTGGAGTGTCTGTGTGTCACTATCACCACAAACTACATGATGATGTGAGACCGTATTGCACCAACAGAAGCATAAAAATTAAGAGTATATATATACATATATACTTTTATATATATTTATTTTATATATATATGTTATATATATATATGTATATGTATTTGTGTGGGGGGGTGGTACTAGGGATGGAACTCAGAGACATCCTACCTCTAAGCTACACCCCCAGCCCTATTTTTTACTCTTTATTTTTGAAACAGGGCCTCACTGAATTGCAAAGGGCCTCACTATGTAGCTGGGGCTGGTTGTGAACCGCAATTCTCCTGTCTCAGCCTCCCGAATGCTGGGATTACAAGAGTGCGCCACCATGCCTGGCTAGGTAAAAAATATTTTTAGAAAAGAACTATCCACTCAGAGTGCAAGAGGAGGGTGTGGGTACAGAGTGAAGAGAAGTGGGTCTTAGAATAACCAAGAGCAGCCCCTCCCTCCTGCGGCTTGTCCAAGCATCACTAATTCCAGTAGAGGCCCAAGCAGTCCTTTGCCACTGTGGAGCTACAACCCAGTTGGAACAGGTTCTCACCAAGGACAGAAATGCAGTATGCTTAAACATTTAGAAAGAGTTATAACAACAGGTTGACAATGTCTACTGAATACCATTAAATGCCATTAAAAAATAAGGTTTGTAGCTCAGATATAGAATTCCCCTGGGTTCCATTCCCAGCACTACAAAAAAAATAAATAAATAAATAAATAAAGGAAGAAAAGAAAAGAAAAGAAAATAGCACAATGGATGCCTTTAACGCTTCTCAGCATTCCTCTGATTCAGTGTGTTTATCGCTCCAGGGAGAAAGCTCTGCCCTGACCAAAAAGGTGAGCTTGGTTGAGCTTGCAAGAAACTGCCCGAAAATTGCCAGTTCCAACTGGGTATGGTGGCAACATGCCTGTAATCCCAGGATTTGGGAGGCTGAGACTGAGGATCATAGGTTCGAGGCCAGCTTCAGCTACTTAGTGAGGCCCTGCACAACTTAGTGAGACCTTGTTTAAAAAAAAAATAGGGCTGGGGGTATAACTCAAAGGGTGAATGCCCCTGGGTTCAATCCCCAATACTATAATAAACACGTTAATTAATTAGTTAATTAACTTTAAAAGCCTGCCGGTTCCATCTGAGACTCTGTTAGCCACATGCCCTGGGAGGAGACCTGTGGCCCTCAGCCAGCCTTCGCTACCTCTTATTATGGGAAGCCATGGCCGTCTGGCAAAACGAACTCAATGTTTATGAATACACAAAGCCTCTAAGGCTCAGAGGCTGGCTCTGAACTCTGGTTCAGTGATAGTAGGAAGGCAGAGGATGGACCGGGGTACACCGTGGCATGTTGAACAGCCAGTTCTGATAGAGGGGAGGAAGCGCTGCTGTGCGTGTTCAACAAGCGTCCTGTGTCCACTATCACCTGCCCCATTCTGAACTTCCATGACAGGCCTGGGAAAGGCAGGCAGCGGCCCACCACCCTGGAATATTCTGTCCATCCCTACGCTGCACACACAGGCCACCGGGAGACCATGCGTAGTGGTAGGATGCTGTAAAATGGTGAGTGATGGGCTTCAGTATTTGCTGCTTTGGTTTTCAATAGATTTTGGTATAACCTTTTCATTGGAAGGTCATATAACGAAGTGTGTGTGTGTGTGTGTGTGTGTGTGTGTGTGTGTGTGTGTATGTGTGTGTGTGTGTGTGGTAGTGGGGTTGGAACCCAGGGCGATTGTACCTCTGAGCTACACCCCCAGTCCTATTTTTTAGTCCATTTATTTATTTATTTATTTATTTATTTATTTTTGGTGGTACTGGGGTTCCTGGAAGCCCTTCTACCTCCGGGCTACACTCCCAGACCTATTTTAACATTTTTATTTGGAAACAGGATCTCCTAAGCCAGCGCGCGCGGCTGGCTTCGAACCTGCGCGATCCTCCTGTCTCTGCCTCCCAAGTGCAGGGATTACAAGCATGCGCCACCACGCCCGGCTAGTCCTTTTATTTTTTATATTTAGTCTTTTTATTTTTGAAACAGGATCACACTGAGTGTGCTTTGATAAGTAGCTGAGGCTGTCCACAAACTGTGATCCTCCAGTCTCAGCCTCCTGAATGCTGGGATTACAAGTGTGCGCCACCACGCCCGACTGTAACTAAGTTTTAACGTGACCCTGTTTAATGACCAGCTCTAGAGTTCCTGAGAGTCAAGTGCCAGGTCGAGCCATCTCCAGCACACCTTCGGTATGGGTGACAGGGAGCAGCCAGGCCGTGGGGCACTCAGGCCAGCCCCACAGGCCTAGCCCATACCCCCCACCGGCCAGGCGGCACCTGCCTCCTGTCCTCCTCCTCCCTGGGAACCCTGAGGGCCTTATTCTTCTCCTAGCACTGGAATCAGAGTTGGCCGACTGATTCTAAATAGCTCCTCATTCACAGGTAAATAAACCGACAGACATTAAGCCTGACAGTTGACTTTCCTGATCAACATGATTAAGAAACACTGGTATATAAATATTTTCCCAGAAGACCTTTGGAAGTTCTACAAAGATAGAAAGATGTATATCTATTGCATTGTGGTATTTTCATTTGTTTTAGCTATGCTAGCCTTTGAGGTGAAAGAGATCTGATTTTATTTATTTTATTTTTTTGTTTTTGTTTTTAATTTATTTTATTGAAAGTAAATGTTATACATTTAATCTGTATTTGGTGCCCTCCCCCCCCTCGTTTCCCTTGCCCCCCCCCCGATACTTAATACCCAGGCTAACCTTACTATATTCGTACTTTTATACCTATTTGGAAATAGCCGCTCATCAATCAAGTTCAGCCTCCTTCCTCTCTTAGTTTTCCATTCAAACTTTGCTGAGATTAGATCTGATTTTAGAAATAATGTACAGTTGCATTTTTTATATAAATGAGCCAGTATAAATAACAACATCTTCACTGAGTCTGTACATCTTTTTTTAGAACCAGTTTAAGTGACTATAAATGTTTTAACTGTCTCTGACTTTACTATTTGTCATTTCTATTATTTATTTCCTTCTGAATCCATGCCCAGAAATGCAATCTCAAACTGTTACATTGTCATGATGAAAAAATGCACTGATTTACAAGGATTCGGTCTTACAAAGCTGCCAGAAAGGCATTTTGGCAAAAAAGAGCAAACTTAAAAAAAAAAAAAAACCTCCTTACAAAAATATAGCACTTTCAGATTTATGCATAAGAAGAAACAAAGTTAGACTTGTTAAGTAAATAACAAAAACCCGGGGGTGATTTAATACTGTGTTTATGCCTGCATAAAGACATTTTCCCACTATGCCTCATTATAGTAAAAAAAAAAAATCTAGAGTTAAAAAGGGACAATTCTTGTCACTGAAGTTTACTGAAAATGCCCATTTGGTGATGAGGGGTTTACCTTTTGGGGGTCCCCCAACGTCATCCTCCTGGAGAGCCCCCTCCTCCGCCTCGACCCAGCCACCTGGGGAGCGCTGGGGCTGCTGCGCGGAGCGGACACACACATCCATACGCCGAGCCTGCTGGGAGGAAAGAACTGGACAGAGCCGTGTGGCCTGGCCCAAGTCCAGCCCGCTGCTCCTGGAGGCCTCTAGAAGGTGTAGCTTATCACCTTTGCATCAGCCGAGCCCAAGAGCAGAGCTGCTTTGCAGCTTGGCTCCCTGGGTGAGCGAGGCAGCTGTCCGAGGAGCTGTGGGACAGTTTTGTTGATCAAAGTACAGGGGGAACCTATTGAACACAGCCGACCCCCGTGTGCACAGACACCCGCAAGAGCCAGCAGGTGCAGCCTGGGAGCGGGCCGTGCTGCTGGGGCCACAGCGAGCTTTGGGTTTTTTGTTTTGTTTTGTTTTGTTGTTTTGTTTTTGTGGTACTGGGGATGGAACCCAGGGAAATTCTATCTCTGAGCTATATCCCCAGCTCTGTTTTTTGTTCTTTATTTTGAAACAGGGTCCCCCTGAGTTGCAAAGGGCCTCACTAAGTAGCTGAGGCTGTCCGCGAACCAGGATCCTCCTGTCTCAGCCTCCCGAATGCTGGGATTACAAGCGTGCCCACCACGCCCAGCAACAACAAGCTTCTGGTATTCTGCAAATGTATTTTTGCCTTTCCCCACACCTCCAAGTATTCTATTGCACAAGTTCTGGGTGTCTAAAAATGTATTCCTAATGACTTTTGGAACTAAATTTTGTTCCATCCTCCCTTTCTTCTTTCCTTCCTTCTTTTTTTAAAATTTCTTTCTCTTTCAATTAGAAGTTGTTTTTTGTTTTTAATTTTTATGGTACTGGGGATTGAGCTCAGGGACAGTCTACCTCCGAGCCATGCAACCAGTCCTTTTTATTTTGAAACAAGGTCTCACTAGATTGCGAGGGTCTTGCTATATCGCTGAAGCCGGCCTCAAACCTGTGATCTTCCTGTCTCAGCCTCCCAAGGACTGGGGTTATAGGTGGGTGCCACCATGCCTAGCCTGTAACTAAATTTCAATTTTTAAAAATGTCCTTCTTGGTGTAGGTTTGGAGGTATTCGTGGCTTACAGATTAATGGCATCATGGATAAGAAGTCAGACTTGGAGCAAACACAAGCTACTCTCTTTTGCCTGAGGCTTTATTAGACAGACAGCAAAATGCCAGGCTAGCGCCAGAAGCTGGCTGGGCTCCCACTCTCGCCACTTGGCAACTACCTAACTCCTTCCTCAGCAGAGTCGGGTAAAAGTATCAGAGCCAGTGGTGAGAAACAGAAGAATGGAAGCGATTGTCAAAACACAGGCAAAGTCCACCAGATTCGGAACAAAAGACCTGGCCGGTCGGCTTCAAAGCCCAATACCCAGGCGTCTGGAGGATGACAGCATTAGCTACACAGCACCACTGCAATGCTCCGCTGGATTCCTGTAATCCTCGCAACAAGCCCAGGAATCGGGCACTGTTACCACATCCTGTCCCAGATGGGAGAAGTTCAGACACAGAGGATTAAACACCAGCCCAGGAAGCTGGACTGATGCATGAGGATCACAGGTTCAAGGCCAGCCTCGGCAACTTAGCTAGCCCCTCAGCAACTTAGCAAGACCCTGTTTCAAAGTAAAAATGGAGCCAGGTGTGGTGGCGCACACTTGTAATCCCTGCGCTTGGGAGGCAGAGACAGGAGGATCACGCAGGTTCGAAGCCAGCCGCACTGGTGTAAGAGACCCTGTTTCAAAAATATAAAATAGGTCTGGGAGTGTAGCCCGGAGGTAAAAGGGCTTCCAGGAACACCAGTACCACCAAAAAAAAAAAAAAACCCAAAGTAAAAATGAAATAGGGTTGGAAGTGTAGGCCAGAAGTAGAATGTCCATGGGTTCAATCCCCAGGACCCAAAACAAACACAGAAAAGCCCCAAGAGCAGATGCGGCTGGCCAGTGACAGAGCCAGGTGGCAGAGCGGGCCTCCTGGCTGCCAACCCACGTCCTGCCCATGCCCATGAGGCAGGACCGACCAAAATGACTTACAATACTTAGCATATCACAATGATTAGCATATTTTAATGATTAGTATACCTTCAGTCCACATTGGCTGGCTTGTGCTATCCGTGGTCTTTTTAACAAAATGCTTTTTCCCATCAGTGTTTAAGGTCTTGAGTCTGTGCCCCACACAGACGAGTTTTAGCTGGCTGAGGATGGTAACTAGATACCGCAGCTCAACCAGTACCACGGAGCTTGCATCAAAACCAAGGCCAGATCTAGGCCTTGCAGCAATGACCCTCTGCTCCAGACCTGCGAAGACACCCCGCCCCAGGCCTCCACGCAACAGGGCTTCCAAGAAACACCGCTGCTGCTGCAGAGGCAGTGCTGCATTTTCACTGGTCTAGAATCAGTTAACTGAACATTTGCTCCAGTGCTCTCCAACTCACCAAACCAGCCAGGAATGTGGTCTGGACTTCCCGGGGGTATTCTCAAGGATACTTACTTAGTCTTCCTTTTCCGCTTCCCTCAACTCCAGGACGTGAATGTTCCTGCCTAAAAAATAGCAGACTGGTTAATGAAAAACACATCTGGTCTCCCCAGTGTAGAAGTCTCCACACCCGCCTTTGACTCAGGGCCCTGCCACGTGTAATCTATGTTGAAAGTTCAGAAAACGATGCCACCCTGGTCCAGGAACTGGAGTTGGGAGTGGGGACCCATGCAAAGCCTCTCACGCATATGGAATCAGTTGCTATTCCTCTAAAGCTCGGAGTAGACATGCAGGGTAACACTGTATGTGGAATCCCACCTGTCACCAGGGGATGCCGCACATTAAATTTAAGACATTCTTTCATTTTGCATGCAAGAAAGAACAATTTTCAGTCCAATACCAGGTGACACTTTGCCTTGTAAAATTACTCCTTCCTCAGAATAATTTATTTTTCCCCAGAGACAAGATTAAAACACAAGCTAGACAATAAAGACTGTAATCTACTTAGTGTCTATTATTAGTTTGATATATCATGTGTTTCTATTACACATTCCTATTTATTAAAGAATTGGACAAATTTTTTTATGATTCCTTGTTAGTATCCCTCAAAAATAATCTCCAACTGTTCATTTAAACAGGTCTTTACCTTACAGAGCAGAAGAGATTTGAGGCTTCCGTGCACATTTTAATCCCCAGGGTCTTATATAGGTCTGCACCTGAGGGGATGAGCTTTTCGTGAACAAAAGCCAGCCAGTAGGCGCTCAGGTTATTTAGAGTAGCATTACCCACCAGTGCTCAGAGACACACTGCTTTGCTAACCCCCCCTCCCGACACACAGAGTCCTTGCAGCATGAAATGGAATTGCCTTCCGAAGATCTGGAAATATCACTCCAGCAGAACAGAGGCTTCCCCATGGTATCCCCTCGCCGTGGTGTAGCTGGAAATGTAGGCGTCTATTTCACTTTTTTAAAAAGCGGTGATTGGGCAGTTGGGGTTGTCAACAGATCTGCAAACTGCTCATGGGACAATCCGTGTGGTTCAAGGGAGGGAGAGCCTCCCGCAGACGCTGCCCTGGACCTGCGAGTAGCAGCCAGAAATAACAGGCTGCTCGACGGAGGGGAAGGGAAAGGGTTATGGAGGAGAAAGGAAACCAGCTGCTCCTTAGAAGAGAGGTGAGCAGAAGGCGGCCCGGGGCGCCTAGCAGGGCGGCCGCAGCAGGACATCAGAAAGCTTGCCCTTGTGGTTTCTTTAATTGAAAGGGACAGCCGAAAGGAAAGGAGTAAAATCATGTGTTCTTCTTATGAAGTTCAGAAACCCTTAAAATAGAATATGGGTCCCAAAAAGTAAAGCCTCAGGCAAATGGGAGTTAATTATTCTTACTTATGACAGGCTATGGTTAGCCAGTGAGTTGAATGGCTAGAGATTTAGATATAGAAGCCAGACTTTGTTTGTTTTATCAAGCTTTGAAACTCGCTTCTCTGCCGTTGCCAATTCCTGTTCTTTGCAGCAGCTTCTTTAAACTCAGGAGTTTCACCTGGCCCTGCTGTGGTCCCACAGTGACCAGGTCTTCATTTTGCTGCTTGAGTGAGGGGACCTGGCAGTTCTCCAAGCTCTCTTCTACTGCCCTCTGCCGGTGAGCCCACCATGGCGGCTTCCTGCGTTACTGGCTCTTCTTTAAACCAGGTGTCATCCACCCAACAAGAAGTAGGAAAAACATAATCATCACTGCAATTTGAATTTAAGAACTCTTAAAAACCTCATTGCAATGCATATGAATATATATGTGCACACACACACATGCATGCACACACACATATGTATATATTCTCTCCACCCCTCCTGTTCCTCTTTTTCTCATTCTGAAAATTTTAAAATGAGGCAAAAGAAAAAAATAAAATATTTGTCAACTCTTTTAATCTTACTATCAAAAAAATAAGCCGGGCTACTATTATTTTTCAATTTTAAGACTTTTTTGTATATACTTTTTGGCATAAAGTATTAAAACACTTTTACCGAGAAAGAGTAGAAACATGTACCTCTTTCACCTAGTCGGTTTATTTACTTATTTTATTTTTAGCGTTCTACCACTGAACCACAGTCCCAGCCCTGTTTTAAGAATTTCTTTTTAATCCTTTCTTCCAAAGCCATCTTTTAGGCAGCTTCTTTAAGACATAAATCAGAACTCTATTTCTGGAGCAGGAATGAGTTAGGTCAGAGGTTCCTAAATATTAGACTGTCCACAGCAACATCAGAATTTCCTGGATACTTTTAGCCACATGGACTCCAGGCCCCTGGAAACTCTTGTGCAAAGGTTTGAAGTGGAGCCTGGAAGTTTGAATTCCTTGTCCAAGACCTGTTCCCAGGCATGCTGGAGCAGCTGGCATGTGTGTTCACAGCATTTGTCGCTGACGGTGAACTTTCATGCACCTGAGCATCCTCAGGAAGATGCCCAGGGGTCCAGGGCAGGGACATGCAAGTTTTTTTATATTTATTTATTTATTTATTTATTTATTTATTTATATATTTATTTATTTTTGTGTGTGTGGTGCCAGCTTTTAATGGGAGTACAGAATTCTCCTCTCAGGGATGGGGGCCAGTCCACTCGACTGGCGAGACTGTCTGAGGCCATCTCAGACCATCTGAGAACATCTGAGGCCTCAGAGGTCTCGGGGGTGGGACTAAGCATGGGAACGCTGCTTCTCTCGATACCGCAGACGCTCCTCCAGGGTTCCACCTCCTGCAGGGAAGGGGGAAGGGACCTGACTTGTCATCCCGGCCTTTTGGTGATAATGGGCGGAGACTGAGTCTAAAGCTACTTCCTGCTGTCAGGGGGTATCATAAGGGGCCTCTTGGCCGGGAGAGGTGGGGTCCTCCAGAAGTGGGCAGGTGGGAGTATGGCTGCAGCAGGAGTCGAAGGTTACCCTGGAGAGCTTGGTGATGTGCGCTGGAGGAGACTTTAACAGCCGAGGAGCACAGTGGGGTGTTGTCAGGGCTGGATGGGAGTCAAGATCGCAAGTTGTTTTTAAATAGTTCAGGAGGCGCTGGGCGTGGTGGCGCATACATGTAATCCCCGCACTTGGGAGGCTGAGACAGGAGAATCGCACAGGTTCGAAGCCAGCCCCAACTACTGAGTGAGGCTCTCAGCAACTTAGTGAGACAGTGTTTCCAAATAAAGTATAAAATAGGTCTGGGAGTATAGCCCAGAGGTAGAAAAGCCTCTGGGTTCTACCCCAGTACCACAAAATAAATAAATAATAAATAAATAGTTCAGGCGCCAGCCCATGAAGAGGGATTAGGCCTTCTTCTGGGAATCCACTCCCAGAGAGGTGAGAATGTCGCTGGAGAACTAGATTGATTTTGTTATTGTTTGTACTGGGAATTGAACTCAGGGACATTTTACTTCTAAGCAACACCCCCTTCCCCAGCACTTTTATTTGTTAAATTATTTATTTATTTATTATGGTCCCTGGATGGAACCCTCTGAGCTATACCTCCAGCCTGATTTTTTATTCTTTATTTTGAAACAGGGTCTCACTAAGTTGCAGAGGGCCTCACTAAGTAGCTGAGGCTGGCTACGAACTGGGTTCTCCTGTTTCAGCTTCTCAAGTACTGGGATTAAAAGCATGCGCCACCACGCCTGGCTTATTTTTAAATTTTGAAACAGGGTCTTTCTTCATTACTGAGGCTGGCCTCAACCTGCAATCCTCCTGTCTCAGCCTCTCTAGTACTGAGATTACATGTGCGTGCTAGCACCCCCAGCTGAACTAGATGTTAAGAACACCAGGAACTAAAAACAACAGACAACTGTCTTATTTTCAGCATGTTATGCAGGAAGCCTTTGGTCAGCATGGAATCATGTAAGTTCACAGCTTTGGGCTCAACTGTCTGGTCACACTGTGGCCCAAAGGTCAGAATGTTTCCATCAAGTGATGCAGGGCTGTGACGATGTGTCCTCCTCACTGGCACACTTCTGGGGGGGCCCTTGGGAGAGTCAGAGGAAGGAGCCATTGTGGGAGGTGGAGACTGAGACTGACCAGCTCAACCAGCTCAGTAGAAGCTGTCAGGCCAGACCCAGAGAGCCTGGGGGCAGGAGTGTTCAAAACTCAGGCAACGATGAAGTCCTATATTTAGTGCTCTCTCTTACACACACACACTCATGAAAGAACCAGCTTGCACAGATCAAATCGCTCTTGTGGAGAAGGGAGATTTGTAAACAAACACTTGGTCAGATGTGTGGGCATGGAAGAATTTAGTTCTGATTCATTTTAAATGTTCTTTATGTAATGACAACATTGTCTGTGATGGGGTAGGCATATAAATGAAAGTCTAATAGGTCCAGAAACAGCAAGGGAAGCTGGAGTCATTTCACTTTAAAAATAGCACACTCCTGTTCCGAGCACTTGAGTTTCATGCTTGACCATGTGCGGCAGTCCACAAGTTACCTGCCCTATAAAATAGCTCTGTCAGAAACCAGCGAGTTGGCTAGACTTCCGGGAAGATGGCGACCGAGAAAAGTGGGGCTTAAGAGCCCCGCTAACAACTAATCTCCATTACCACAAAATCAGTGCCTTTCATAGCCAGAAAACACCATCACCAGAAACAAAAAAATCACCAGGCTCCAGAGAGAAAGCGGACTGAGAACAGAGCTCAGAGCCACAGAGGAGATAACCGGCCTCATGTGCGAGGACGCGGGAGCAGCGCCATACTGCCGGCGGCAGCGGCAAATTCACCGGACGGCTACAGCAAGCCGAGGTGAGCCGCTGCGGAACAGCCAGGCGGGATTTCTCGCTGCAGGTAAAATCTAAAGCTCCCAGTGGCTGAGCTCAGCACACACCGCAGGGATTGAGAGTGGAAATCAAAACCAAGAAGAAATACGCCAGCCTCATGGCCAAGGGCATGGCAGCGGCGCCATATTGCCACCGGCGGCAGCAGCAGAGAATTCACCGAATCCAGTACAGCTACATCTGCGTACTCAAGAACAGTGAGTCAAATTGCAGGCCACAGAGGAGAAATCCCAGTACTGTACTCCCTGGGACTTGACCCAGTGGGGGAGGGGCGGTGGCAGAGATATCACACCATAGGAGAACGTGCAACCTGGCACCCCCCACAGTCTAAAGCAGCTTCTATCGACTCTCTGGGTCGGAGACTCTGTGATACAACCCAGTAAAGGAGTAGTGGGGTCTGAGATACTACAGACTCGAGATCCAGAACACCTTAAGTGAAGTCATAGAGACCCAAGGGAAGAACCCAGAGAAGGCACAAACTTCCGAAATCATGGGAAAGAGGAATAATACTGGAGCAATGAATGCCCACAACCCCACAACATCAGAACCCGATAAAACAGAAAATCAGAGATTTCTAGAAGATCAAATCAGGAAAATAACTGTAGAAATAATAGAGGTGCTTCGAAAAGAACTCAGAGCCAAAAAGAGATAAAGGATGCAATTAATGAAGTAAAGGCCTCAATTCAAAGCACAAACAACCGATTAGACCACATGGAGAACAGAATCTTGCTCTTAGAAGATGATCATTCCAAAAATGAACGCATAGTTTCTAATCTAATAGTTTCTAATCTAGGAAAAAATATCCGACAGCAGGAATCTGATATTGAAGAAATATGGGCCCATTTTAAGAGAGCTAACCTAAGAATAATTGGAATAGAGGAGGGAAAAGAAAGTGAAACCAAAGGGATCAACAATCTCTTCAAGGAAGTAATAGCAGAAAATTTTCCAAACATAGAGCAAGAGGTCGATACACAGGTCCAGGAATCTTATAGAACTCCCTTTAGACAGGATCGGAGAAGAGGATCCCCACGCCACATAATTGTCAAAATGACCAATGTGGAAGACAAGCAGAGAATCTTAAAGGCAACAAAAACAAAGGGCCAAGTGACATTCAGAGGCAAACCAATTAGAATCACTCCAGACTTCCCAAACCAAGTCATGAGCGCCAGAAGGGCTTGGAGTAACATATTCCAAACTCTGAAAGAAAACAACTTCCAGCCAAAAATTTCCTACCCAGCAAAACTTTCTATCAAATTAGATGGAGAAATAAGAAGCTTCCATGACAAACAGAAACTGAAGGAATTTTTGTCTTCAAAACCAGCACTAGAGAAAATACTCAAAGAGATTAACTACAAAGAAGAAATAGGTAACACACACCAGAACCAGAGAAACAAGAGTTTCCATCCAACAGTCAACTAAGATTGGTTATCTGTGGAGATTCATTACTTATGTTAGTCTTTTACCTATCTCTAAATGGTATTGTTTGCCTTTATTGTTGTTAATTTTTAGGATTTCTAGTTGGAATATTAATATACCTTCAGATATAGCATTTGGAAATATTTTATCCCATTCTATTAGTAACTGTTAACTCTGTTTACATTGTCTTTGGATATACAATATTTTTTTATTTTTTAGGGAGTTTGTATACTCTTCTGTTGCCTGTGCCATTGAAATCATATCCAAGAAATCACTGCCAATTTCAGTGTTGCGAGGTTTTATGACCCAGACTTTCTTCTAAAAGTTTATAGTCTTAAGATTTATATTTAGGTCTTTTATCTATTTTGAGTTAATATTTGTATATGGGATTAGGTAAGGGTCCAACTTTATTCTTTTCTATGTAATTATTATGTTTCAACAATATTTAGTTAAAATATTATTATTTCTACCACCAAATGTTCGTGGAAACCTTGTCAAAAATAACTTGACAATATAGGGAAGAATTTAGCTCTAGGCTTTTATTTAACTCCAATGGTTTATATATCTGCCTTTAGAATAGTACTACACTGTTTCAATTATTGTAGCTTTATATGGTTTGAAATCAGAAAATATATATCTTCTAGCTTTGTTCTTTTTCAAGATCGTTTTGGGTATCTAGAGTCCATATTCCATATTAGGATAGAGGTTTTTTTTCTGAAAAATAAATATATAAATATATGATAGTTTCACCTAAAAAAATAGAAAAAAAATTCTCTGGTAAGAAAGAAAGTAAAAAGAAATATTGAAATGTTTGTTATCTTTAAGTCATCAAAAGCTTGGTATCAGACAAATGAAACTGTTATGTGAGATTATCATTTTTAATTTTGGATAAATTGCTATATTACTAGATGTCAACCACTAAGCCAAGCATGGGAGGGAGGGATGGGGAGAGAATGGGGTGGGGATTGGGTGGGGGCTGACTGGGCGATGTGTGCATGTATGTCTACAAAAGTTTGTATCCCACTATGATGTATGAATACATTGCACCAATAAAAAAAAATAAAAAAATAAAAAAAAATAAACCAGCGAGTTGCCCAGATGGGCTTATGTGTGCTTTAAAGAGTATTAGATATATTTAACTGTTTGTTTCTACTTTCCAATTTTTCCCCAATCCAGTTCTGAGAGCAGATTTCTCCTCAAGTGACTTTTATATTGTAATCTATGTTGATGATGATACTGGGAATGGAACCCAGGGACATTCTACCTCTGAACTACACCCCTAGCCCTATTTTTTTATTCTTTATTTTGAAACAGGATCTCACTAAGTAGTTGCTGAGGGCCTTACTAAGTAGCTGAGGCTGTTCTCGAACCGTGATCCTCCTGTCTCAGCCTCCCAAATGCTGGATTACAAACGTGCGCCACCACGCCTGGCTTCTATTATATTATTAAGTAGGTTATTATTATAATCTCCAACTGTAACAGCATACAAATCAGAATTGACAATCTTCAGGGTTTGTGACATCGAAACAGCCAAGAATGCTTTGGGGCTGAGCTGTAAGCCTGGGGTACTCATTACATCAGGAATCTCATGCTTGGCAGGCAGAAGTCATGAATAAAAGACGTCTGGGAAGGAGGGAGTCAGGAGGGAGCCCGGGGAAAGGCCGCCTAGCCTGTGTGGCTGTGTGCACGTGGCCACTATCATATGAGCCACCTAATGATGTGAGACTCTAATGCACCCATACAAGAATAGAAAAGTAATAAGAGCATTAAAAAAAAAAAGAAAATGTCTTCAAAATAAAGCACTAGCTTTGTAACAGCGTTTCTTCTGCCTTACATTTTAATGGGTGGCAGCTCTCTGAAGCTCACCTTAACTCCAGGACAAATAGAATCACATAAACTTACCAGTATAGAAACAGTATCTCTTCACAGTTACTCAATTTTGAGAATAAGAATATACATAGAGCTTAATTCCAATTTTACTGTAAGATCTGTGACCAAAAAAAATTATTACAATAGAAACAGCTATGCACATTTATTCTGTAAAACAGATATGAGTGGCCAAGACCGGCCGCTGGTATTCTTGGCCCCGGGGCTGCGTCCGCTGGTGACTCTGCCAGGCTCAGCCACCTGCTCTCTGCACGTGGCCCTCTGCAGCTTGGAAATGGCATTTTTAGGGTGGACTTAGCTGTCTAATCACGCTCTGATTTTAGCAACAGTGGGTGACCTCTGTTGAGAAAGGTAATTTTTTCCCAACTGATTTCTATTAGGAAAGAATGTGTTTACCTGATGGGACTATTCTGGGATGTTCCCTAGTACATAATCCCTTTCATTCTTTTCCCCGTGTAGGGTAGACTCAATCTGAGACACGTACTCTATAAAACTACGCTGTCAAAGTCTGGAGGAGCCGGATGTAGTGGTGCACATGTGTAATCCCAGTACTTGGGATGCTGAGACAGGAGGATCATAGGTTTGGGGCCGGCTTCAGAAACTTAGGCCCTCAGAACACCTATTTCAAAAAATAAAACCCTATTTAAAAAAAAAAAAAAAAGGACTGGAGGTGGAGCTCAGAGTTAAAACACCCCTGGGTTCAATCCTCAGAAACACACATACACACACATATTAAATAGTGCTGGGGGTGTAGCTCAGAGGTCAAATGCCCCTGGATTCATTTATGTGTGCTGGGAGGCTGAGGGAAAATGTTCAATTATTTTTTTAAAGTTTGAGGGAAAGTTGCTGAATTATTAAAATCTCTGTCTAGATAGAAGGGGCGAGAGGAGCCAGCTTCTCCCCGGGGACTTTGTCCTTTCACTCTCCAACTTTGTGTCCTCAGACAAATCACCTACTCTCTAAGGCTCATTCCCTTCCTCTGTTAGGAGCAGCAGACCTTTGGAGCCGTTTCATAAAGCCGCCTTGGTAGCTATTGCCCCACAAAGCTGCCCAGGGCCCAGAGGGCTTCTATAATAAGACGAAGCCACATGGGACAGAGCACTGAGGTGGGGTCTCACTAGCACGCGCCATCCTAGTGCGTATGGCCATGTGGCTCGCCCTGGCCACAGCACGGTGATGATAACATGCAGAAAAGTAGAGGTGCAGCCTGGGTGGCCGGCAGGAGGTGTTCAAGATCAGGAGCCACAAAAGCAAATGATGGTGGTGATCACCATGATAAAGGCTGAGCTTTTTGGGGTTTGTTTTGTTTTTGTTGAGGTATTGGGGATTGAACCCAGGGGCATTCTACCTCTGAGAGACATCCCAGCCCTAATTTTTCATTCCTTTTTTTTTTTTTTTTTTTTTGGTACTGGGGTTCCTGGAAGCCCTTCTACCTCCAGCTACACTCCCAGACCTATTTTTACATTTTTATTTGGAAACAGGGTCTCCTAAGACAGCGCGCGCAGCTGGCTTCAAACCTGTGTGATCCTCCTGTCTCTGCCTCCCAAGAGCGGGGATTACAAGCGTGCGCCACCACACCCGGCTTTTCATTCTTTATTTTGAAACAGGGTCTCACTGAGTTGCAAAGGGCCTCACTAAGTAGCTGAGGCTGTCCGAGAACCGCGATCCTCCTCTCTCAGCCTCAGCTGAATTTTTAAAAATCACTTGTGGTAGGGATATAGTAAGGCATGCCTGTAATCCCTGTACTTGGGAGGGGGAAACAAGAAGGTCCCTGGTCGGAAGCCAGCATCAGCAATTAGCAAAGTTTTGAAATAAAAGATAAAATAGGGGGAGGTTTAGAATGTCCCCGAGTTTACTCTCCAATACAAAAAAAAAAAAAGAAGGTAACAAATATGTTAATCTTAATTCTATCTAGATTGTTGTATTTGGGGTGAGTTTCTTGCTTTATTCTACACTCTTTGGACTTGTCCAGCAAAGTTTATTAAGTCACGGTGCCAGAGAACAGAAAGAGAAACAAAGGAGAAGGGAGAGTCTTCTAAGGGCACAGTTTTCTTCTGAGGGCACATTCTCACACTCGCCCTCTGCGACAGGTTATCAGAACTCCATTCTGTGGCCCTTCGGAGGAGCTTTCTGAAATATGTCTCTGAATTATTCACCAAGAGGGCAGCGGAATATTCTATTTGCCCAGTTCTCCCTGGGTTAAGGTGACCCAAGAGTCCTGCACTGTTTGTGGGTTCCTCGTGCCTGAGGACCAGCAATTCCCCAGGGTGCCCCACACCCTTGCGGAGGAGCAGCCCCTGTTCAGGAAGCAGGACCCAGCGGGGCTCACACCAGGCACTGATAGCACCGAGCCCCAGTGGACAGGCTGCCGGGGCTTGAGAGGGCGTGGGGCAGGAAGACAAAGTTCTGGCAAGAGGGTCCGATGCACCTTTATGAACTGGCTGATTTTTCTATGATGCATGGTCATGGTTGAACTAAGCAGAAAGAAAAAAAATCTATCTTTATTGTTGAAAAAATAAGGTCTCTTTGGGCAATTCCTTCCTATAGTTGATGAGTAGATCTGCAGTCATATAAATCCGAGAGTTTTTAGAATTTGGCACGTGGCCCTTCTCCTGCCGTTACCCATCTCTTTCCCTTCCTGACCTTCCCTCTTCTCTTTTTATTTTTATTTATTTATTTATTTTGTGTGTTTTGTGTTGGTCCTGGGGATTGAACCCAAGGGCTTTCTACCTCTGACCTACATCTCCAGCCCCATTTTATTTTTTATTTTGAAACAAATTCTCACTAAGTTGCTGAGGACCTTCTAAATCGCTGCAGCTGGCCTTGAACCCGTAATCCTCTTTCCTTGGCCTCCCAAGTACTGGGATTGCAGGGATGTGCCAGCACTCTTGGCTTTGTTTTCTTCCTATATTTTACATCAGTGGGCAGCTGTCACATCTAACCCTGCAGGTTCTGCTGGCCCCATAGGCAGGCCCGGAGGCCAGAAAAGTCAAACTCTAGGAGCTACCACCAGCCCCAACTAATTTGCCCATTTCTCATTCTCTCTCTCTCCTCTATTTCTATTTCTATTATTTCTATTTGTATTTCTGCTTTCTTTTTGCTCCCTCCAATTACTTAAAGTTCGCAGGTAGGCATGGTGGTGCACGCCCGTAATCTCAGTACTTGGGAGGCTGAGACAGGAGGGTCGCAGGTTAAGTTCTCCAAGGGGGAAAAAATTCAAACAGGTCGATATTCGACTAATCCTTCCTCACAGCATTAATAGAAAATCCTGAGTGGAAATCAGAAGTCAATCGTCACGTCGGTGCAAGTTGAAACCCTGAATTGCTGGGCAGCTTAAGTGCTTTACACCTGGGCGGAAGATCGGCCGCTGCTTCCAGCCTTGGTCCTCTGCCGGGCCCAGCGGTGATGATGGCGTTACAAGGGGCTCCAAGTAGGATCATCTTGTCATTCCAGACACATGAATCGCTTTAGTGCTGAAATAACAACAGCGCGGCTTCGCTCAGGGAGGGACTGCAGCACGCCTCGACACATACACAATACGCTCAGAAATCGTTGCACATGCAGAGAAAACAACACCCTTATCTCGGTGTCGCTTTGGAGCCCAGGAAAAACAGGACAGAGGATGAGAGTGTCACTACCCTTTCTTACAGAAGAGGGGATAAACGCGATACGATGTGCCTTTCGCCGGGTGTGTGTGTCCCCTGCCCAGGATGTGTTGCCTCTCGCTGACATGCGCGATGAGTTATCCCAACCACTCAAAAGCGTCCACAGGAGAGGAGAGCTTGGACAGTGACCACACCCAAGGAGAGCCTCTTCTTTTTTTAGTTCTCCTGGCACAATGGAAGTGGAAAAATCATAAATCATTTGTAAGTGCTTTCGTACCACCAAACGAATCTTTTATTTAGAATTGAGCTCATTCAGTGTGTGTGTGTGTGTGTGTGTGTGTGGTTTTGGGGATGGAATCCAGAAACATTTTACCTCCCAGCCACAACCCCAGCCCAAGCCCAGTTTTTTATTCTTTATTTTGAAACGGGGTCTTGCTAAGTTGCAGAGGACCTCACTGAGTACCTGAGGCTGGCTGGGAACCTAAGATCCTCCTGTCTCAGCCTCCCAAGCGCCACCACGCCCTGCTGTGAACTCATTCTTACAGACACCCTTTAGGTTGCACCTTCTTCCATTCTCTACATCTTATTTTTTTTAATTTTTAATTTTTTGTAGTACTGGGTGGAACCCAGGGGCATTCTACATCTGAGCTACACCCCCAGCCCTTTTCGATTAGTTATTTGGAAACAGGGTCTCACTAAGTTTCCGAGAGCCTCACTGAATTGATGAGGCTGGCTTTGAACCTGTGACCTTTCTGCCTCAGCCTCCCAAGTACTGGGATGACAGACTGCACCACCACGCCCTGTTCCTGCACTCTTTACAGTGCTCTTCTTTCTAGTTAATGCCTTGTTATTCCAATCCCCATTATACTTAGTTCTTCACATTCTACTTTTCTTGTTCAAGTTACTGGGTATTTCTTCTTCCGGATTGGACCCAAGCAGAAATAGATACAAGCAAAGTGTCTTTTTCAATAGGTATACGAAATTTATCTTTTTCTAGTAAGATATAATTTAGTTCATATTGCTTAGTTCATACAGTATTCTCTGTATCCAGTAGGAATCCACGTGCTACCTGCTTGTACTTTCTGCTCATAAATGGCAGAGGGGATGATTCTCATTGGAGAGAGCTCTACGTAGGGACGCGTTAGTACCCTTGGGGACTCAATCCCCTGGGATCCTTTGAGCTAAGAGTCACTGTGACCTACGACGGTGCCGATGAGTGTCTGGCAAGAGGAGTCAGCCTCCGCCCAGAGGCGCATGTAGAAGTTTTGGAGTTGGACTTCCTGGTGTGACTGACGTGCGTACTTGCCCTTTTTGAAGAGTCACTATTGCACTGCTTGGAATCACCCACCTGACCCATGGAGGCCACTCTGTAGCCCAATCTTCCTGTTCTGGTCTAGGAGTGAACTTCATAACTGACAACGTGGGAAAGCAGAGGTCAGGCAGCCTGGCCCAGCAGCACACTGGCTCTCTGTGGAAAAGTGGCCTCTGGACCTCGGAGGGAAATGTAATGTCCTACTTCTCCACCTGAAGCAAAGATGTGGCTTTGTGGGGCCTCGATCCACAGGGGCTTCCTTAAATGCCTGGCCCAGGTCACTAGTGGCTTGGTGCACACTGGGCTACTGTGGTCGTGCATCCTGGGAACAGCCTGCACAGAGCCAAAACACAGACAGGGTCTCCCTACCAGCCGGCAGGACTCACTCTGTTTTCCTGGCTCTGGCCAGCCCTCCTCCGGGTGCCAATGTCTTATTTTTAGCCACTCTTGGGCTGTTGTCAGTGGCAAAGGGCAGATGTTTGGCCTGCCACTTGGAAAGCTATGGTTTCCATATTAATGACAGCCCTTGTGGTAGGGGGTTGTGATACTGTGAGGACCATCTCACACATGCGAAAAGGAAGGGCCCCTCATAGAGTGAGCTGCTCACGGAGCCTGGGCTGCCAGACTGCCATGTCGCCTGGATCCCTGGTTGGGCTGGACGTGGGGACACGCCCACAGCCTGGGTACCAAGGAAAGGGTCCTGCGTCATGACGGGAGGCTGCAGTGCACGGATGTCGTTTTTGTGCATCCTGGCAGCTTGACGAGCTTGGACCTTTGCCACTTTCATGGGGCTGTGGGTGGCACCTCGCCATTCTTGATGCTTTTCCAGGTACTGGTGCTTCTGTTCAGTTTGGTTAGCCAACTCTGGACATATGATTCTGGTCTTTAAAATTCACCTTTGTCAAATGTATAGCTTTGTGGGCCATCAGCAGTCTGACAACAGTATGCCTGTCATTACACATGCTCTCTACCGATGGACAGATATTTGATGGTCTGTCGACTCTCCCTACTAGCCACAGCATCTGGTAGTGTTGCGTACTGATGTCTCCTAGAGATGTCATTTCAGAGATTTAACTCTGTTTCTCACCTCTTTCTGGTTCACATCCCTTAGCAAAACAGTTTGGTCACTGAACACAGCTGCGAACAGAAAGAGATAATTTCCTCTTGACTGCTTTCTAGACAATGGCCGGGATAAAAGTGGGGTGAGGAGTTTTCAAAATCCTGTTTTGAACACGGAGATTTCACTTCAAGGTTCTATGCTTCCTTCTTTCCTGTTAGAGTAACTCAATATCTTTCTGGTTTTATAATGTTTTTGATGAAAGCTTGGACAGAGGGAGCCTAGGAGAATCAAACTTAGTTCTGGTGTAGATCCTAAATTTCTTACTCTTAAGAACTGGCATTTATTTGAAAGAATTAAGCACTGGTTTTGCCTTTCTGGATAATCAAATAGCCCTAAATGAAGAGGAAAATATTATTTACAAAGAATTCTAGCTAAGAAATGAATAAGGAACGATACAGTCAGAAAATCATCACTTTGCCACATCATGGAATAACTGCGTCAAGCAACCCTTCCCAGCAGGACGGCATCATTTGAGTGGCGGTGGGCGGTAATGGTGGGGTCAGGCTGTTACCACGTGGGTCCTCTGTTCAGTCTCAGTATCACTAAAGATAGAAACCAGGTGCCTATAGCCGGGCGTGGTGGCGCATGCTTGTAATCCCCGCGCTTGGGAGGCAGAGACAGGAGGATCGCGCAGGTTCGAAGCCAGCCACTCGCGTTGGCTTAGGAGACCCTGTTTCCAAATAAAAATGTAAAAATAGGTATGGGAGTGTAGCCCGGAGGTAGAAGGGCTTCCAGGAACCCCAGTACCACAAAAAAAAAAAAAGAAACCAGGTGCCTACTGATGTAATACAATATGAAACACACAGCACCAGCCGTAATGTATACTTGCCAAAAAAAAAAAACCTGAATTTAACCAAGCCCCTAGAAAAACACAAGGAAGCAAAGCAGAAGGTAGTATTCCTTGCTCTTTGGACAAGTAAAGGTCAGTGGGATGAGGAGGGAAGATTCAGTTTGGTTAAAGAGACCTAGAAATCAGAATATCCAGCTGGGCATGATGGTGCACCCCGATAATAGCAGTACTTGGAAGGATGAGACAGGAAGATAGCAAGTTAGAGGCAGTGTGTGGTGACTTAGCAAGACCCTGTTTCAAAACAAAGAATTTTACAGAAACAGTTACGGTTGTAGCTCAGTGGTAGAACTCAACTGCATTCAATCTCTCCAGTGTCATAAAAAAAGAAAGAAGAAAAGGAGAAAATCATAATACCAAATGCAATGAGTGGAGTTTGATATGATCCAAATTTGAATAAATGATCTGCAAAAATATTTGTGAGACAATAGAAAGAATTTTCTTATTGTATGACTGGAAAATGGTTCTGAAGCCAGGTGTGGTGGCACACATCTGTAATCTCAGAACTTGGATGGCAGAGACAGGAGAATTTGCAAGTTCAAAGACAGTGTCAGCAACTCAGTGAAAACCTCAGCAACTTAGTGAGACCCTGTTTCAAAATTAAAAATAATAAAGGGCTGGGATGCAGCTTTGCAGTTTGAAGTTAGAATGCATTTGGATTTAATCTAAGTGAGAGAGAGAGAGAGAGAGAGAGAGAGAGAGAGAGAGAGAGAGAAGATAAGAAAGTTAATTGTTTTTCAATAATTGTTCTTGTTAAGTGTGATAATACTGTGATTATTCTTGCATTTTGTGGAAAAAAGATGTTTTTACATTTTATATACTTAATTATGCAAGAGGGTAAGTATATACTTTCTATAATTTTATTTAAAATACTTTAACAAATAAAAACAGAAATGAATAAGGAAAAATCTTGATAACTTTTGAATATGGGAGAATGACATACAGGAAAAACATATAGAAATACAAACATATCCGGGAATTAGCAGGGTAAAATCCACAATGTTTGACAATCCAACAAACAATTGGAAATTTTAAAATTTTAACATATATACATTATTTTATACTTAGTTTTTATTTATTTATTTTCTTATATTAAGGTTCTGAGATTAGACCCATGGCCTCGTGCATGCTAGGTAAGCTCTATTTCTTTTGTATATATTTAATGTATACAAGATGTTTTGATTTAGTTTTCTTGATATTCATATGCATAGTGAATTATTTACCATAATCAAGCAAATTTATAGTTTTCTTTCTTGAATTCAAATATTTAAATACATCACGTTTTATAACATCAAAAATATGAAGTACTTGGTGATAAAATCTGACCCAAAAAAGCCTTGAATTCTTTTTTTTTTTTTTTTTTTGGTGGTACTGGGGTTCCTGGAAGCCCTTCTCCCTCCGGGCTACACTCCCAGACCTATTTTTATTTTTGGAAACAGGGTCTCTTAAGCCAGCGCGGCTGGCTTTGAACCTGCACGATCCTCCTGTCTCTGTCTCCCAAGCGCAGGATTACAAGCGTGCGCCACCACGCCTGGCTGCCTTGAATTCTTAAAACTGCAAACCATTACTAGAAGAAATTAAAGAAGACCTAAAGAAAACATGCGATAAACAATGTTCATGGATGAAAAGACTCAACATGGTTAAGATGGAACCCTTCTTCCATAATTTCAATAAGTCTACCAAAACCCAGTAGACTTTATTTTTAGAAGTTGATGAACTTATTCTAGATTTCATTCTGAAATTCAAAGGTCCTAGAATAGTCAAAATAATGTTGAAAAAGAACAAAGTTAAAGGATTTATATTATCTGATTTCAAGGCTTTCTACAAACCTCAGCAATATGGCCAGGGTGGTAAAGGCTTCAAAATGGATGGACAGACCAATGGAAACAAACAAAATCAGAGAATCTTACAGTGGAAGACAGCAGTCTCCAGCCCAATAATGGACTCTCCCCAGAAACCAACCATGCTGGCTCCCTGATCTGGAACCTCCAGCCTCTAACTGTGGGTGGTACTTGGTTATAGCAACCTGCAGTAGGATATGTATCTAAACCTGGTAGTTAGGGAAAGGCTGGGACCCATAGCAAGAAAAACTGTCTAAAGATCTCCTACAAGAGGAAAATAAGGGGAGATAAAGGTAAGAAAGGACAAAAGGAATGTCGTGAAGCTAGGCTGGCGTTTCACTTTGTGCTTCACCGGCAGAGTCCCCTGCTCTGTACCCACATCTCAGAGGCCAGCCGTCCAGAGGCCACCGTCCAGGCAAGGAGTGCCAGTGTGTAAGAAGGTAATGGAAGGTGGGAAGTAGGGATCAGGCTCTCTCTCCTACCTGCTTCCAGCCCAGCTCTGGGCTCCCGGGACTACAGGATATCCTGGTGAAAAGATCCTGAGCCAACTCTCAGGATTTGAAAATGCCTCTTCCCAGGTCTGTTCTCCAAAGGAGGACCCAGTAGTGGTCAAGGAATACCTGTGTGTGTTCGTGTGTGTGTGTGTGTGTGTGTGTGTGTGTGTGTGTGCGCGCGCGCGCGCGTGTGTTGGAGAAGTTTAGTGGAGCTCGTGTGCATGCTGGTGTATCCACACCCAGGAACCTGAAGCCACTCGTCCTTGTAGATAGAGCCAGATCCAGGAGGAAGGGCGAGGACTCAGGCTGGAGTCCTGGCCAACAGTGGCCCCACCTGCACCGTCCCTTTCTACAGAAGATCTCCAAGAACTCTGCGTATTCTAAATGCAGGCTTGGGTTTCCAGTGGACTGTGAAGACTCGTCACACTAGAAGGGTAGAACATATTGTATATGGCAGCTTATTGGCTCCCTTTCTAAGCTTTACATATTTAGAAAAATGGTATGTGGTTCTCCCTTTTCAGTCTTGACCTGAACCACATAAATGTTTTGACAGCATTGTACATGGTAAATGAGGCTTAAATTTAGAAAAAAAAAAAAAGACCATGATAGACTGCTGTGAGCTGTAAAGAAAGCCTTTGTGAGAATTCCCTGCATATCATGGCTTTAGTGCTGGAAAGAGACTGTTGAGCTTATGCTAACTAAAAGGTCCAGTATCTTGAGCCAGGCATGGTGGTGCCTGCTTGTGGAAACTGAGGGTCACTTGAACACATCAGGTGACCAGCTTGACAGCATAGTGAGACATCATCTAAGAGACAAATTGAATTTAGAAAGTCCAGATGAACACGGTGGTGCACATCTACAATCCAAGTACTTAGGAGGCTGCGATAGGAAGATCTCAAGTTCATAGCCAGCCTCAGCAACTTAGTGAGGCCCTCCGCAACTTAGTGCAACCTTGTCTCAAAAAAAAGAATAAAATAAAATAGGACTGAAAGCATAGCTCAGAGGTAGAATGCCCCTGGGTTCAATCCCCAGTAACACACACACACACACACACACACACACACACACACACACTCCAGTATCTTTTATTCTGGCTTTATACAAACAGAAAGGAAAGAGGGGTGTCATTAATCTAGTACATCTTGTCCTCTTACAAAACACAGCCCAGGGAGGCCACGATGACAGGCCTGGGCCTGATGCTTTCCCACTTCCCAAAGCTCATGCTGAGCTCAGAGGAGCAGCAGCTTCAGAGAAACAGGACTGTGGAGGGATGTTCCAAGAATGCAGAGGGGAGAACAGAACTCCTGAGACTCTTCCAACTGGAGTAAGATGAATAGGTGCCTCTTTTCTATGTCCAGAAACAGCCTAAAATAAGCACCTTTGAAATCTCACACCTGAGCTTTGAAGATGATGTGACTTGTGTATTCTGTTCTCTCACAATGAAGGGCTTGGACTGAGGGTGGAAACTAGGATTGATTGGCCTTTGTCAACTTTAGATGAGTTATTGGATGTTTGAACTTCTGTGTAAAATGAAAATAATAATACCAGGGTTGGCTGAAAATTAAATGATAACCTATATGTCAAAAATGTTTTGTGGCTGGGCATGATGGCACATGCTTGTAATTCCTGTGCTTGGGAGGCAGAGACAGGAGGATCGCACTGGTTCGAAGCCAGCCTCACTGGCTTAAGAGACCCTGTTTCAAAATAAAAAATATATAGAAAATAGTCTGGGAGTGTAGCCCAGAGGTAGAAGGGTTTCCAGGAACCCCAGTACCACCAAAAAAATGTTTTGTGGGCCAGGCAGGGTGGCACATGCCTGTAATACCAGTACTTGGAGGCTGAGACAGGAGGATTGCAGGTTTATGCCCAGCCTCAGCTACTTAGTGAGGCCTTCCACAAGTGAGTGAGGCCCTGTTTCAAAATAAAGAATAAAAAATAAAACTGGTGGTATATCTCAGAGGTAAAATGCCCCCGGGTTCAATCCCCAGTGCCCCCAAAAAAAGTGCTTTGTACTGCTGGGTGTGGTTGCTCACACCTGTAATCCCAGTATCTGGAATGCCAAGACAGAAGATTACAGCTTTGAAGTCAGTCTATATAACTTAACAAGACTCTCAACAATGTATTGAGATCGTGTTTTAAAAATAAAAAAACTGAGGATGGAGCCTGGAGGTAAAATACACCGGGGTTCAATCCCCAGTGCCAAATAAATAAGTAAATACATACATACATACATACATACATACATACAACAAGAGACTTCTTTCAGGGATGAAAGGAGAAGAAAGAAAGAAAAGAAAGAAAGAAAGAAAGAAAGAAAGAAAGAAAGAAAGAAAGAAAGAAAGAAAGAAAGAAAGAGAATGGAGAAGGAAGAAAGCAAGGAAGGAGAAAAGAAAGAAAAGAAAGGAAGGAAGAAAGGAAAGAAAGAAAGAAAGAAAGAAAGAAAGAAAGAAAGAAAGAAAGAAAGAAAGAAAGAAAGAAAGACTGACTTCTTTTGGGGAGTGCAGTTGAAATCTGCCAGGTGTTGCAGGCACCACACACTTCCAGGCCTCTGAGGTGTACCCCTTGAGTGACTGTGGGTATGGACCGGTTCTTTGCTGGTGGGGAGCTATGCTTTGTTTCTTCACATCCACATCGATATCCTGCTTCAAAAACCTGTGCTGAGCTCAGGCTCCAGAGCCTGCCTATGTGGTGCCCTTCCTGCCCTCCTCCCGTGTGTACCTGGGCAGCTCTAGACCTTCAGAGGTGGCCCCGGAGCCAGGGCCCCCAGCTGCTCAGAGGAGAAGGCACCAGGTGTCCCCTACACAATGGCTAAATCTTTCCTGGCACAGGCAGCCACTGTGGATGCCCCTGGGGAGAGGGAGAAGCACCTGGCACCCAAGCAATTCCCCATCCTTACCCTAGCCTCCTATGGCAAAACCCTATGTAGCTCTCAAATCTCCTTTGTGAGGCTGGGTAGATAGCCAGCCCCCTTGATATCTCAGAGGGAATGGTCTAGGGGGACCCTCCCCAGCAGACAGATCCTTCTTCTCAACAGGTGGTGGTTTTGAAGGATCCATTGTTTTGGGTGTGAGGATAGGTGCTGACTGCCCTGGCAGTGTCTGGGACTGCCTCCCAGCAATCTCACTGTATATATTATTTAGACAGCTCGGGTCAAAGGCATTCCTCTGATGGTAATATTTGCTGCAATTTCTAGGGAAGATGATGAAAGGATTTGTGTTTCTCAAAGCTCCAAGTTTAGGCTTGACCCCCACAGCACGGATCCCTGCCACAGTTCTCACCTGAAAGTTAGAAAAGCAGAGGGTGGCCCCCCACCCCCTGCCAGCCCCTGTGAAGCTTCCTGAGCAGGTGCTTTTGACAAACTTTCTGTTCTGTCTCTGATTCTGTAACAACCTTGTGATATGCCTCTCTTTCTTTCTATTTATGTTACTTCTCCCTCTGCCCTTTCCTGGTGCCCCAGTCACTGGTTGAGCTCTGATGAGCGCTCTCACTCTTTTTCCTTGTACATCTCTCCAAGCCTCTGGCTGCTCATTATTGAGGCCCAGTGCATTCCCCAAACTCTCATCTTGCTGAGCAGATGTTTGCCAGCTGTTTTGGTTGCTAGCTGTGGAGGAGCTGGGAAGAGCGCCCTGCATCTCCTTTGTCCTTTTGAGCCCCCACCCTGGCTCTTTGCCCCATCTTCAAGTTAATTATCTCCTTTGTCATTTCCATTCTGCTGAATGTATTCCATTGAATACATTTTTAAACAACAATTTTTCAGTTTTAAAATTTCCAGTTGATGCTTGAATGAGCAATTCTGAACACTCTTGAAATGAGGAGGAGGAACAAAGTCTCAGGAAAGAAGTAGAAGAGATAAAGAAGAGACTGACTGTTTATTTCTCAAATGTTCATAATTGTTCCTGGAGCATTTTATGATGACCATGACTGTTTGAAAATTCTTGACAGATTCTTTTGTTGTTGGTGGTGATGGTGGTGGTGGAACTGAGGATTAAACCCAGAGGCACTCTACCTCCAAACTACATCCTCAGCCCTTTTTGTTTCTTTGTTTTGAAACAGGATCTTACTAGGTGTCTGAGTCCTCTAAGTAACCATCTCTCCACTTTCTACATAGGAAAAGAGCCACCTTGTTTCTTCAAGGTGGTAATGAAAGCCTACTTGCCACCAAAGTTTCTGTGAACACCTTTCCCACAGCCTGGCAGTGGGGGAGAGTGGGTGACCTCAAGGGTACTGTTCAAAGAAGGACTAGGGTAGAATGTGTTTACTACAGCTTGTCTAGAACCAGAAGTTATGGACCCTACACTTTGATCTGGACAACTAGAAGGTTGGCGTTAGCATCAACTGATATGGGAAGACTCTGGGTAGAGTAAGTTTATACATGAATATCAGCACTTCAGTTTGGGTAATTGAACTCGAAGTATCTGTTACTCAAAGAACAATACTGAGTAGGTAATTATGCAAGTTGGGAATTCAAGAGAGATATTTGGTTTGGTGGTGTAAATTTGTGTGTAATCCAATACATAGAATATGTTTAGAGCTATGGTACTCATGATCACAAGTGCAGAGGAAGGAAGAGTTGCAACCAGCAAATGTAACCAAGAAGCAGAAGCCAATGAGATAGTGGAAAAGCCAACATCTGTAATGTTACATAAATTAATTGAAGAAAAGTGTTTTAAGAAGAAGGGAAAGACTGCCTTTGTCAAATAATACTACTCAAAGATGACATTTGTGGATCTAGCATTGAAGTTCCTTTCTTAGAACTGGGGATTAAACCCAGGGGCATTCTATCTCTGAACTATACCCCCAGCCCTTTATATTTTTGAAACAGGGTCTTGCCAGTTGCTAAGGGTCTAAGTTGCTGAGGCTGGCCTTGAACCTGTAATCTCTTTCTGTGTCAACTCCCAAATACTGGGATTATAGGCATGTGCCACCATGCCTGGCTCCAGCATTTAATTTTACAATGTAGAGGTTGCCAGTGTCTTTGATAAGAAAAGTTTAAGTGGAGTGGCAAGAGAAAGCATGACTGGTAAGAATTCTGAGACTAGAAGAACAGAAAAATTGGAAAATAAGAAAAGATAATTCTCTTGAAGACTTTTGTTGCAAAGAGGAAAAAAAATGACAAAGTAGTTGGCAAAGGATGAAGATATGTTATCTTTTCATTACTGTGACTAAATACCTGAGAAAAACAAGTTAAAAGAGGAAAGATTACAGTAGCTCGTGGGTTGGAGGTTTCAGTCCATGGGCTGCTGGCTTCATCACCACAGTCTGTGGTGAGGGAAAGCTGCCGGCCTCCAGAAAACAGAGAGAGAAGACAGGGCTGGGGGCAAGAAATGTTCTTCCATGTTACACCCTAGTGACCCACCTCCTCTAACTAGGCCCTACCTCCTGAAGTTTCTACTGCCTCCCCATGTGGTCAGATTATCAATCCATCAATGGATAGATTAATCTACTGATGAGCTCAGGGCCCTCGAAATCCAATCCCTTCCCTCAATCCCCACCTCTGAACCTTGCCGCCCTGGGCACCAGGCTGCCAAGGTGAACCTTGGGAGAACACTCCAAGTTCAAAATGCAAAGGAAGGGCTAATATATGGCGTGTGTGTGTGTGTGTGTGTGTGTGTGTGTGTGTTATTGAAAGTGGAACCCAGGGGCTTTTCTACCTCTGGGCTATACTCCCAGATGTATTTTATACTTTATTTGGAAACAGGGTCTCACTAAGTTGCAGAGAGCCTCACTAAGTAGCTGAGGCTGGCTTTGAACCTGTGCGATCCTCCTGTCTCCGCCTCCCAAGCGCTGGGATTACAAGTGTGCACCACCACGCCCGGCTAAGAGATGGCTTTAATCTATTCATTTCTAAATGAAGGAAACAACAGCAAATACACACTTAGAGATGATTTGACAGGGGATGCAAATGATGCAGTAAAGAGAAAGGCAAAGCATTAGTGGTTTCCTTAGTGGGTGCAGGTTACGGATTGAAATGTTTCTGTCTCTCTGAAATTCATGTTGAATGCTAATCCCCAGTGCATTGATCTTAAGAGATGATGCTTTTAGGAGGTAAGATGGAGTCCTCATGAACGGGGCTAGAGGCATTGAAAAGAACTTGAGGGCTCAACTGTGCTGATGTATGACTGTAATCTCATCTTTTTGAGAAACTGAGGTAAGAGGATCACAAGTTTGAGGCCAGTCTAGACAATTTAGCAAGATCTAGTCTCAAAATACATACATACATACATACATACACACACACACACACACACACACACACATATGAATCAATGGGATTGGGAACCTAGCTCAATAGTAATTTACTTGTTTGTCATAAGTGAGACCCAGGGTTTCATCCCCAATACTTCAAAGGGTACACAGCAAAAAGACACCATCTATGAGAAATGGACCCCACCAGACATTACACTGGATGGGCCCTTCATCTTGCACATCACAGCCTCAAGAACTATAAAAAATACTGCCTTTTAGAAATCACCCAGTCTAACCAGGCATGGTGGCACGTGCCTGTGACCCCAGTACTTGGGAGGCTGAGCTAGGAGGATCACAGGTTTGAAGCCAGTCTCCGCAACTTAGTGAGGCTGTTTCCAAGTTAAAAATAAAACAGGGCTGGGGATGTAGCTTAGAGGTAGAATATTCCTAATTCAATCCCCAGTAAGCAAAGGGGGAGGGAGAAAGAAAAGGAGGGAGGGGGAGATAGAGAAAAAGTGAGTGGGATGAAATGGCCCAGTCTAATGTATTTTGCTGTAGCAGCCTGAGGGAACTAAGACAATTGAAATAATAGAACCAGGGGGTAAGTGGAGGCGCTGGCTTGTGACAGCAGCAGGGCTCCCTTATACATGAGTAACCGGCGATGAGGCAAATATATAGGTGACATGGTACAAAGTCTGAGGCATCTCTTCACCTTAGGTCAAGTAAAAAGCAAGGCCATCCAGTAAGGATGGTGTGGAAGATGCTCAGGGTTTGTGAAGGAATAAGCTCGTCGGGAGAGCCAGGTAGTAAGTAAACTATGGTAACGCATGAAGGCCCGTTAGAGTCTGGTTGTCACAAATGGAAAATGATCCCATCAGGGTGGCTCTGCGCCTGCTGGGGACTCTGGTGTCAGACAGCAATGCCTTCAGGCTCAGCCTCTCACTGTTTTCACCGTTCCCACTCATACCACCTCTCACTGTCCTATTGCTCTGGAGGACTTGCCCTTCGAGAACGACAGAAAGTAGAACACTGAAACAACTGAGGGCAGCCTTCCCCATGCCCAGTGGTGGTAGGGAGGGTTTTTAATGTCGGAGGGTGAGACAGCGCCACCTGCTGGACATCGTGTGAACTGCATTCAGTTTAGTGATAAAATGATACCAAGCCGCTTCCTGTTGGTAATTCCTTTGCCAATCTGAGTTTTTAGCCATTGCTGACGTAAAAGCGAACGCTGCGCACGGATCAGTGTGAAGTGTTCAGTGTGATTCCAAAGTCTGAGAAGCTGTGTGGCATACAACAGGCATACATACCCCACTAAGAACTTAAGGGAAATTTTAAAGATTGAATTTAGTTTACTCATCATTTTTAAAAACAATTACCAAGTTGGTAAGATATAATTAAGTGGTTTTGACCCAAGCTACTTAATTTACAATTATTAGCTACTTATTTTGGACTAGAGGTGAAATAGAAACATCAAGAGACTAAGGCAGCTGGAGCGTGGCAGTGCATGCTTGTAATCCTGGTGCTGGGGAGGCTAAGACAGGAGAATCACAGGTTCAAGACCACCCTCAGAAACTAGTGAGATCCTCTTTCAAAATAAAAATAAAATAGGACTTAGGGGGTGCAGTTCAGAGGTAGAATGGCGCTAGGTTCAATCCCCAGCACCACAAAGAGAGACAGAGTCACCATTAACTGAGAATATGTGGGAACCTCTGACTTAAGAATGAATTCCTATTTCTTCCAAATAGTGAGTCAAGGTCTTCAAGGAGAGTACCTTTGTGCAGCTCAACTCTCAGATCTAGGTCTAAATCTTGCACGGTTAGTGCTTTTGCTAAACATCCTCTCCAAGCTCCCTCGTTACCTTAAAACTTGAGCTTTGACGTCTCTCCCTAGTTTTCTTGGTGTTTGACTACATCATCCACATCTCTTACAATTTGAGTATTAAAGCCAAGAAGATAACCTAGCCATGGTGGCATGCCTGTGGTCCCAGTACTTAGGAGGCTGACACAGGAGGATTGTAGGTTTGAGGACAACCTCACAACTTGGCGAGGCCCTCAGCAACCTAGCAAGATCCTGTTTTAAAATAAAAGATAAACTAGTGCTGAGGATGTAGCTTAGAAATAGGATGTTCCTGGGTGTGTTTGTCTGCTTTGTTTTCCAAGCCCAAGAGGACTGAACCCAGAGTCTCCTCCTCTCCCATCCTGGTCTCCCAGAACAACCATACAAAGCTACCACAGCAATACAATATATTAACCAAAAGAACACTTCATGAGAAAAACATGTGACATGCTATTGTTTTATTTGTCATAGAATACCACAGTAGCACATAGAACAGAGTTCTAATTCAGAGGAATCAAGATATGGTCACATCAACTTTGATGGACTGGACCAAAGGGCCCTGAGAGTGACTGCAACAACTTTTTGGATGAAGTCCATATATTCCAAGACTTTGAAGTATTTGCCACCATGGGGACTTTGAAGTTTCTTTTTCTTAAAGTTTTTTGGGGAATCGTCCAGCGAATGGTTTGGGGTATAATCTCCAGTGAATCTGCTGGTATACAGGCATAAAAAAATGGCGAGTTTTCTTTACTTTCATAATGGGAGTCCATACCCTCATGGTGAGGTTTTGATGCTGATCTATGTTTTCTTTGGGGATAATCTGACCTTTCTGGCTCTTCATCTTGTGTTTTCTTCTTTCTTGTGAGTTTTTCTTTACTAGGCATATGCCTGTAATTATAGTCCGGATGCACATCGTTTTTCCTAAATAAATCAAATCTGGCCTTCTTTCTTTCTTTGCTTTTTAGGTCTTCTTGAGGCTCACCTTGGTTTTTGGCAAGATGCAATTTAATATTTGATTCAGTTAAGGGTGCCAGTGAGTAACTTGCTCCACTCCCTGTGGTCCACGAAAATTTGTCTTCACTGAGTGAGGATGAGGATGTAGACTGAACTTCCATATTACTAAGTGAACTATTACACAATTGATCAGGAGATTGCATCTTGGAGGATGATTTATAATTTCTGCTTTTGTGAGATTTTCTGGAAGGTGGTGTCATGATTAAGCTGTGTTTTTTACAAGCTCTAATGTGATGGGAACTTGCATCTTCCTTCAAAAATGGTTTCAAGTAAGTTGTGATTTCCTTCTTCTTGTAGAAATTTTCCAGAGGAATTCCTTTCTGTAATTCGAGTAAAATGTTTTGTGACTCTTGATTTAAGTAAGGGTTGGCTTCTATGAACATGCATTCCTCACTGTCATGCACTTCAGGACCTGGGCATTTGTCCAAGTTAGCTAACCTCTCAATATTTTTTGAAGTATCAGTAGAATCTTTATTAATCTGAGTTGAATGTGAATCAACCAAACCAGTGGCATTTTCCTGAGTCCTTAAATTGAGAGGCTTATATGTATTTGTTTCTTGAAAACATACATGATGCTGCTGCTTATCTTTTCCTGGAGACTTGTGGGGTTTTAAGTCCAAAACAGCTTCAGTATCTTTCTGCACCGTACTGTGTAGACCAGAGTCAACGGCTTGCACATGGGTTGACTCCAGGCATTTTCTGATGCGTAATGAGCTTTCATAGGGACTCTGCTTCTTGAAAGAAATGCGTTTTTCTCTCAGTTCTGAATCAAAGGGAAGAGGATGACGTTCTCTACCATCATCTGCTTTCTTACATTTTGAAATTGTGTTTAATTTGAGGATATGCTTGGGAAGTGCATTGGGCTGAGGGAACATACTTTCATCAGACAGCCTCTGGCGGAAGCGGAGGTATTTGTATTGCAAATCAAGATCTATTTGTCGAAGAGATTTTTCTTCAAAAAGCAACAAAATTCTGTTTTTTCGCTTTGGTCCTTTGACAGCAGAATGGATACAGTTGGATAAAGGTGTCGTTCTATCCTGGGCACTGGCCATTCTGCAAGATTCTCTTACAATTTTTGGAGGAGCTTTCATTTGTATCTCCAATGTTTTCATAGAAAAGTGCATGAGAAGTTTGTCTTTTCCATTCACTGAGTAGTTTTGGAGAACGTGGGGCAATGGTATTTTATTAGCCAAAGTCACTGAAGATGCTCCACTTTGACGCTTATTAATACTCCTTTTCTCTGTAATTACCTCCTTGCTGATTCTTGAACCATTATCCCCTTGTGTCATCTTATTGTTGAGAGGAGATGAATCTTTTGGGTACTGGCATTCCACGTTATGTTCTATAGTATCAGCTCCTTCTGAAACCATAAAACTCACTTTTTTCAATCTTGGATAGATCTGCACACTGTTTTCTTTAGCAATGGCCCCTTCGGGATAAACATTAAGTTTTTGTAAGGATCTTCTTGCCATATCTGGCATCCGATTCAGTTTTATTTCAAGTGCTTTTGACTCGAAATGATTAGTAAGCTTATTTTTTTCTTCAGGAATAAGATGTTTTAAAAGGGGTTTGTGCTGTAGCTTGGGATATCTTCCTGTTAATGATGGATCTGGACCCACTGGAAAAGATGGGGATTTCAGGTCTTCAGGCTTAGGGGCTTGCACTTTTTCTAACTTGTCAGAAGAAACTTTGTCTTGAATTCTATGTTTTTCCTGGGATTTAAGGACAGTTGTAATTGCTTCATAAATGTGAAATAGACATTCTTCACTTAGGCGGTCTGCAAGTGTTTTGGTTTCATACATTTTAACTGGAGGTGGTACAGGCACAGTTCCTGGAACAGCGTCTTGTTGCTGGACCTTTTGGGAGCTTGTGTCCCATACCCCTTCATCCCAGTCCCTTTGCTTGGAAAGCAAGGGCCACTCCGTGTGGAGCAGATGAGTCCCACCCTGAGGCTCTACTTCTAGAGATCCACTATTCACATGTGTGGTTTTTTTCATAAGGGTTTCCACAATTTCCTTTCCATCTTCAAACATAAACGGATACTTTTCATGTGTCAGGATGTGTTTTGCTAACTTCTCTTCTTGCTCATTCATATGCATGTCAGGTGTTTTTAGTATTCTTAAGGGACCATGTCCTGGAACAATCCTTTCTTTTGTTTGTAGTGTTAATTTTTTCTCATTTGTTTTGCTTTGGAGGCTCATTTTTGATTTGACATGAGGAAGTTTCTGCATTTGATGTTCATTTGCCACCAAGGGCTGGGAATCTTGTGGAGCTGTGTCTGTAAAATTCTGCTCCCCTTTCCTAATTGTTAAGGTGACCCTCTTAGCAATCTCACCAGAATTTGTTGTTTTCTCCTGGAATTTAGAAAGACAGATCTTCTTTTCCCTTCCTAGGTTTGTCTTAGATTCTGTTTCTGCAGTATGAGGTAGACTCGTCATGGAAATCAAAGGACTTCTGATAAATGCTTCTGAGGCATCTTTTCCTGAGGAAACAATGCCCTCTGGCTTGTTAAAGTCATGTTTTAATTCCATCCTATCGCTTGGAGGACTGAGCCTTGTGATATCAACAATCTGTAAAACTGGGTCATTTGGAATTTTCATAGTTAAATATTCAGGGCTCAATTCTTTTTTCAGATCCGTTACTGCTAATCTATTTCTCCAGCATTTAAGAGAACAAGGAGTAAGGGCAGACAATGAATCCTGAGCACTACTTTGAAATGATTTTTGTACTTGAGTGTTTTCTCCTGTGCTGGACAATTCTAGGCCCTCTTTATGCTCTTCCTTGCCAGGGCAGACGTTCTCTATAAGAGTGTTTCCTTGAGTCTCGGCCTGAGGTTCCTCTGCCACTGAAGATCGAGCATGTAGTTGTATAGGACTGTTTGTGTCCATTCTTGTTCTCTCCTTCAGATCCACAGTACTGCTGGTGTGCATTCCTACTTTGTTCTCTTCCAAATATACAGCTGTGTCTGTGTCTATTTCCAATTTCCCTTTATCCTGATTCAGAGTGCTATGACTGCCCATTTCTAATTTTTTCTGTTCCAGACAAACAGTGCTGTTTGTGTTAGTTTCTTCCTTTTCTACCAGGTATCCAGATTGAAGTAGAAAGGCCCAGGATGGATTAAGGGACTTTGGAAGTAATTTGGGATCACATTCTTCTTGTTTTGAGTCAAGTAATGCCCAGTCTTTTTTTCCTCTTGTGGCATTAGACTCTGTAATATCCGTGTGTATTCTTGGTAATATTTGTAGGCTGGTACGGTAGACTGTAGTTTTCCCGTTTATATCTATTTCTAAGGTTGTTTTTTGTTTTTCATTCTGAAGTGGACACTCAAGAGAAAGAACAGAATTTGGCCTGGTCTTGTTTCCACTTTCAGACAGTGATAGAACATGTTTTTTCATGATAATACCTTGTTCTTCCATAGTTTGAAGGGCACTACACTTGGTAATATTTATTTTTTCAAGTGATCTCCTTGTTGGTGTTGCTAACACGGTGGGAGAAACCATTCTGTTTCTCTCATTACTTTGCTTATCTCTCTCTGGCATACACGATCCCACAGATCTTAGAGATACTTTTGATGAAGGTTCTTGTTGGTGGGCATCTCTCTCTGGAATGGAAAATCCTTTTGAACTTAGACGGGTGCCTAAAGGGACACATATTTCCTTGGATGTTTTCCTTGGCATTGAAATTGAAACCTTGGGACTTAGTTTCTGATTTAAGTTGTCTATTAGTTCAGTTTTTTCCTTCATATTTCCAAGTTTAATTGCATCCATTGTGGAAGAAGAATGAAGTGGATCCAAATGTTCTTTTTCACATCTTTCTGGCTGAGCCTTTTGCCCTACAAAATGAAATCCCAGTCCTTTCCCACTTGTCATAGAACCAAATCCTGGGAAGTAAATGTTCTCATCTTGTGAATTTACATCCGTCTGTGATTTAACTTGGAGAGAGTCATCCTTTTGCTGGGCAGTGGTCAGGATGCCTGCGGCCCACTGTTGCTTCACCTCTTTCTGAGGCATGTAGTATTCTGCTTGACGAACAACACTCTTACTATCACCCTCAACTGACTCTCTACTTGCTGGTTTCTGGACATCCTGGAGATGCTGCTGTGAACAGGAGAATCTTGTCATTTCTAGGGTGTGTTTGTCTGCTTTGTTTTCCAAGTCCAGAAAAGAAAGAGGTCCTGACGGTATGGACAGAAAAGTCCTTGTCAGGATAACACATGATTCCTCTTCACCTTCATGTACTTTCTTCTCCAGCACCTTCATATTCAACACGAATCTCTTTGTATTAAAGATACGTAAAATGGGTAGAGTCCTCACCTCTTTGCAATGCACCCCTATCCTCATATCTACTGTTTGCAACTGACACCTTTTCCCTCTGTGTGACATGGAGTGTGTTTCTTCTCTTACATCATCACTTATTGCTTCTGTCGCTATTTTCTCTGTATCTGATAATGTTGAAAGCATCAATGGAAGTAGAGATGATGTTTTACTTCCAAGCTCTTCTTTGTCTACTTGCATAGCTTTCTCTGGTGTAAGGTTGAGTGAAGAAGGTTTGGCAACATAAATTGTTCTTAGCACTATATCTTCTGGTTTACTTGGACCTTCCTGCTCTTTTTGTTTGTACCCCTTAATATTCATATGTACTTCTGTTCTGTGGCACGGGTAGGAAGAAGGGAGTTTCTTTGACTTCAAAGTTATTTCTGTGCTTTTCTTCTTTGCTACTTTTTCTCTCTCTATCTCATCTTTCTGAGGCATATGTTGTTTTTCATACTTAGCATCTTTCATATCACTACAAACTGACTCGGTAGGGATTATTTCTCCTGCATTTGATATTTGTGGTAAAGCAGATTTTGTAAGTCTTAGCATTTCATCATCTAATTCTATTTTTTTATCCAATTTTGGGTGGGGTAGAGATGCCAGTGAAGTAAAAGATTTGGTCAGAACCATGCCTGGCTCATCTTTGCACTCCTGTACCTTTATTTCTTCTTGTTGGGGGTATGTTATGATCTTCACCACTTCTGTACCATCCTCTACCTTCTTCTGTACCATGTGTTGTTTTCCTTTTGGCAAATTGATGAAAATGCCACCATCAGTTGGCTTTATAAATATGCCTTCTTTGGAATCTGGTGGTTCCTGAACGCTTACTGTGGAAAAGGAGGATCTTGTCACTGATAGCGTGCTTTCTTCCTTAATTTTGGTACGCACATTAGGAAGAGCAGCAGGAGTCTTAGTCAGTACCATACCTGGCTCACTTTTAACTTTCTGAACCTCTTCTTCTTGCTCTTTAACTTTGCACTGAAGGTCACTTAAATTATCTATATCTAATGTAGGAGTTTCCTCTGTCTTCAAATACATACTATCGGTTTCCACTATACCATTCATACCCACAGCTTTTCCTCTACCCTTCTTTTCCTTCTGTAGCTTGTGTTCTTTTAACTCTACATCGCTTGAAAGTTCCCTGTCAGTCACTTCTGGATGTGTTTTTCTCCCTACCTCTGATGATTCTATGGACTGCAGCTGTGAGAGGGACAACTTTGCAATTCTATTTGCCAGATTCATAAGTAGTTTATTTTTATCTTCTTCCATCTTTTTCTTTTTTTCTTTGATTTTCCATGCCAATTCTCTAGTACTAAGTGAATGTGAAACTGACAATTTCCCTACCTTTGGGTTCACATATCTGGGGAGATCTTTGTCTTTTATATCTATTTTGAGTTTATCTTTTTCTTCTTCCTGTGCTATAGATTGTATCGATCCTTTACTGTGACTTAACCTATAACTATCTACTGACCCAGTACATGCTTTTTCATCTGAATCTACTGCATCCTGAATCTTTAGTGGTGGAAAAGAGAAGTGTATTCCTCCTAGTGCTCCTTCCTGTTTACTCATTCCCGTGTCCCCACTCAGACAAGATGGAGAAGGCAAGGAAGCATAAGTTTTCCTCAGGACCATTCCTAGTCTGCTACCACCTTCCTGTACTTCTGTCCTTTGATTTTCAATATTCAAAGGCAGTTTCCTTTTATTGTATCGATGTGGAAGTGTCTGTCCTCTCAAGTTTATTTTTCTGGGGAGTATTCTACCTTCCATGTGTTCCATTTTTACTGTGATCTCTGTTTCTTTATAGTGCACATGTTGATTTGATTTTAATGTCACACCACATAAGCTGAAACCTTCACTTGAATCTGTTTGTTTGACTTTCTCTGTACCTGGGGGCATAAGGAGCTTTGTTTGTGAAGTAGAGGATTCAGGAGATGGCATGGAAGGACACATTTTTGTCAGGTCACGAGGATACCATGTTCTTTCTTGCTCCTGTCTTACTTTTTCTTCAAGGCTCCACTGTGGTTCCTCTCCCTTACTCAGAGGACTCTGCTCATTGATACTGAAGGCACTAGGAGGTGCTGATGTCTTTGTCTTAAAAGCTGTGCCATGGGGGTGCACTGAGCCATATGCGGCTGTGGTTTGGACGCCGTCTTTTTGTGTTAGATACTGTCTTCTTTGATTCACATCAGCAGCAAGTGACAACGTAGAAGCCATTTGCCCTGAAGACAATGATTCATCATTTTGTATTGTTTCTGGTTCATCTTCTTCTTTTATTGTCTCTAATGTGAAGAGATGTGAAGAAGAGGCAAAAGAGCGAGCTTTGCCCAGAAGCGTGACTGTTTGCTCACCACCTTCCTGGCTCTCTTTCTTTTCCTCTGTGATGTTCACTTGCAGGCTCTTTGTTTTCAATATATCGCACGTGGTTGCTTCCTTTGACTTCACAGCTCTGTACTTAGGATACATTACCGTCTTCTTGACAATATCTGCTTTATCCTCTTCTATAGGTGCCATGAATTCTGCTCTCTTTGAATCAGGTGAGATAGCACTCAAAGATGACACTGTAGCCGTTAATTTCCCTGCATCTGATGGCTCCAGGTGCCGTGAGTGTGGAAGAAAGGATCTCACTACTCTTTTCTTCTCTTCCTTGATTTGTATTCCTTTGTCAAACTTCCCATGAGGTAAAGAAGGTAAAGTTAGAATCTCGTCTAGTTCACTGTTTTTCCCCTGCACATGGTCCAGTTTTTCTTTTGTGTTAGTCTGTCCGTCTCTAGTTCGGGGGCCACTATGGCTAGAGATGCTGGGTACCTGTGGAAGTAGCAATCGGCTTGCCTTGGAAGTTGCCTGCTCGGGGTATGCTATATCTTTCATATCTACTATTTTTCCTCTCGCCACCACTTTCTGTGACCTGTATTCTTGTACTGTTTTTACACCATGTGGCTTGTTTGATCCAATTGACTTGGTGTGTGCTATTATCCCTGCATCAAATAATTTCTGGGGCCATAGTTCTGAAACAGATTCTGTTCTTCCTTGTGTGTCTTTTCTTTCTGCTCCGTTTTCAGTTGGAGAGGAGACGGAAGGTAAACACACGTGCAGAATCACTTGCCGTGTCGTGTCTTTATGTAGGTCTGCTTCCCCTTGCTTGCTATGGCTTTGACTCACTTCCCCTTGATCTTTTCCTTTTCGACCCCATTGCTCTGGCTCTTCACTTTCTGGACCTGCTTTCCCTTGTTCTTGACCTTCTCTATCCCATTTTCCTTGATTTTTACCTTCTTCATCTGTTTCTCCTGGCTGCTGGTCTTCTGAATCCAGTTTCCCTTGTTCTTGGCCTCCTAGATAATTTTTTCCTTGCTTTTCTATGTTTTGCACACACACCCCTTGCTCTTTACTGTCTAGATCTATTTTCTTTTGACTTTTGCCTGCTGGGTCCATTTCCCCTTGCCTTTGGCCTGCTAGATACATTTTCCCTTGTTCAATTTTTTGACCCCTCTTTCCTTGAATTTTACTATCTAGATGCACTTTCTCTTGACTTTTGCCTCCTGGATCCATTTTCCCTTGTTCTTGGCCCCCTAAATACATTTCCTCTTGACTCCGCACCTCTTCCTTACTAGAGTCTAGATTTATTTCCTCTTGTTTTTCATCTTTTTGGATGATTTTCTCTTGCTCTTTCCCTTCCAGGTCTGCTTCGTCTTGTTCTTTAACTTCATCCAGCTCCCCTTGCCCTGTACCTTGTAGACCTATTTCCCCTTGCTTGTTAGAGTTCCATGGTATGTCCAGTGAAAGAGCTCTATTTCCTCCCAAACCTTTATCTTTTAGATCCATGATATCCTTCTCAGTGTCCTCTTTACTTGCTTCTCGCACTGTATCTGATGATTTCTGGTGTAATCGTTCCAGAAGAGAATTTCCTGTCATCTCAGTTACATGGTCTGCTTTCTCTACCATTGTATCCAATTTCAAGTGAGAAGGAGAAAGTATGTAAGTGTTGGTATCAGTCACAACCACATCTGGTTCCTCTTTAATTTTCTGAAGCTTTTTCTCTTGCTCTTTGACACTCATCTGAGTTTCCAGTGAAATTGATGATTCACCTTTCTTCAGAGGTATTGTTTCCTCTGCTACACTCTCTTCTTCTTTCTGCATTCTGTGACCTATTGCATATTTTCTGCTGCTAGAGAGAGGACCAGAAGTGGCCTTTTTACATGTTATGGTCCCTATAGGTGATGACTTTTGGAGTATTGGTGGTAGAAAAGAGGAGCTTGTCTTTATTTGCATAGCTTTATCTCCTTTTATTCGTGTGTCTACTGCAGTATAAGGCAGAAAAGAGATGGAGGATTTTCTCTGAATCTCGACTTGCTTATCTTCCTGTATCTCTTCCCCTTCTTCTTTGGCCTTAAACTGTAATTCCTGTAACTCTGAAGATTGCTTCACATGCATTGTTGCTTCTGAAGCTATTTCTTCCCTGTCTTTTACTCTTCTTATACTACTTAGAATATCATTAGTTGACCCCTCACACACTCCCATTTCATATGATAATTCCTTCAGTGTCAGTGATGGAAGACAGAATCTTTCCAGTCCCCGTGTGTACATGTCATTTATTTTAGAATCCCATTCCAAGTGGGGTAGAGAAGGAATGGAACACAAGGGTTCATTCTCAATTACATCTACATTTCTTTTATCTTCCTGTATCATTATATTTTGTTCTTTGTTACCCCACCGTGGTTTTTTTCTATGTAGTGCCTGTTTTAACGGCGACTTCTTCCCCCTCAGAGTAGTACAGACAAGGCCAATTATATCTTGCACCCCCACCATGCTTTCTCTGTCTTCCTTCTTCTGGGTCAAACACTTTGATTCCTTTATAGCACTCAAACTATCACCATTAATCGACTTTTCAAATGATATTCTTCTGGCATTGGATGATGTCTGGGGTGTTAGTGATGGAAGGCAGCTCTTTAGTATTCCTGACTTAGCTTTTCCTACTTCTATACTTGAATTCAAATTAGGATGTGATAGAAATGGCGAGGGAGTATACAGGTTTGCTGGTTCCACATCTGATTTATCTCTATCTTCGTGCTCCTTGATTTGTGGTTTTGCAATGCCCAGGGGAAAAGGCACTTCCTTTCTACTGAGTACAGATGACAGTGATGATTTCCCAGCATTCAAAGTAGTGTTGGGATATTTTATTTCTTTTATTTCCACCGCCTTTACTCTATCTTGGTTTGTTCTTTTGACATTATTCGAGATGACCCCATCAATTTTCTCTTTCTTCAATTCAAAGTAGGGTAAGGAAAGGATGGGCCCACATGTTTTTGTCATAGCTAAACCTGGCTCCCCTTTTACATGTTTTAAATTTATTATTTTCTCTTTTCTATTACACTGCAGTCCTATTTTGTTTCTTGGGGTATCACAGTCAGTAGCACTAACTATATTGTCCAACATTAGTCTACTTTGGGGACATATTATGTCCTTCCTAACTCCTTGTTTTATGCTACCCTCCTGTTTTCTAACTTCATGCAGAACAGACATACACATAGAAAGAGACTGTAAAAATATTCTAGACAAATATTCTTCCTTTTGAACTGCCTTATGTAATTCTACCTTCTTTCTAATTCTTATTTTGGATGAGCTACTATCTGATGTTGACTTAATTACTTGCGCCCCATCTGATGATTGCTTTCCTTTTGAAAACAAATTATTAAAATTTGTTTTAGTTTTACTATATTCTGAAGGCAGCATTATATTGTGCTTTTTTATTTGCCTTGAAGTAATTGAGGGCACAGTACATTCCAGCCCATACTTATATAGAGTACTTAATTGATCTGTAGAAAACAAACCTAGACCTTTTGTCCTGCTTGACACATTACCTACTTCTGATAATGCTCCCGTTGTCTGAGGTATTAAATGTGACTGGAGACAGGGATAAGTCAGAGGGTAAGACATATGGGTCTCAAAGTTGCCATAGGAAATTGACAGGTGCTGTGGGCTTTGTCCTTTTGTCTTTTCTTGAATGTATCCGTCTGTAACATCCATTCGCTTTAATGGGTCTGTAGTCTGTAAAGTTGAATAGTCATGGTGCATAATATTTAGAGCATCTAATTTTAATTGGTGCATTGGAGTATCAATATGAAGTAGATCTTTTTTAAAGGGAGATGCAGGCTGTTGAAAAGCACATTTTTCTTGCTGTTGTCCATTTTCTGTATTTGAAGTGTCATGCCCTAGAACATCTGCTGTCTTTAATGCTTTCTTAATCTGTGGCAATGTCATCTGACATATACCCATCAGAGGGTACGTAAGAGATGTTGGAAAAGGCTTGCATGTACTTTCTGGCTGGTGTTCTTTTCTTCCTTCAATGCACAGATTAATTTCTTTTGTACATGGAGACTCATCTACTGGAATACTGACTTCATTTGATGCTTTCTCTACCATCGGGTTCACAATTTTTGACTGTACGATTGCTGTTGTTGAGACTTGTTTCCCTGCGTTTTCAACATAAATATGATGCAGTATGCAGGAGTAAACGGATTCCAGAATCATGTCTTTGTTCATGTTATAAGTGTTCAATTGCTTTGCCCTCAGTTTTTTTGAAAAGTCCACTTTTTGTCTATTTGATTTTAACGGGATACCAGTTAATTCTGATTGCTCTTTTTCTTGGGCATTTACACTGAAACTTAGAGAGATGCTATTATTTTGTGTCCTTGTTGTATTCATTGCATGTTTTAAATGAAGAGGGTCTTTACTGGGGGAAGACACAGACTCCAGAGTACTTTTAGACATCTGACCTGGTTTCTCACATCTCTGAACTGCACAAGTTTTGTGTAGACCCTTTAAATTTGTATGAGATTTCTGTCCTTTGGAACATATTAAGGTATCAGTTTCTTTTAATCCTTCTCTTCCCAATAGGTGCAGAATATTTTTTCTGTTATTATACTCATCTCCTTCCTTAGCTACCTTTCTTGTGTTTGCCGAATGAAGAGGTTCCCTAATGGGACAGGAAATAGACTCCAGGTCTATCTCAGAAATACTTTCTGGTTCTAGCAATTTTTGCTTCTTAAAAGTTGTTGGCTGAAAAGCATCCCATCCTGTAAGAAATACATCCTGTCTTTTTGAACTTAATGAAATATTCATTTTCTTTGATTCACCTCGAATTAAAACTGAGCGTTCAGTAAAGTCTACAACTCCTTGTCTCTCGCCTTGAGCAATGAGAGATTTAAGTTTTGTGTCTGTTCTAGTTCTTGGGGTCTCAAGCCTACTATAATTGATTTCTTTGTCCTGTGAAAATATAACCGGTTGTACTTCTCTTTCCAAATCAACTTCTGATTTAACATTGTCAAGTCCAATAAAATCAGTGTCATCTTTCTGAGAAAATGGTCCAGAACACACCTTTTTGGGCACATATTCAAATTCCACACAATGCTTTTTGATTGGTTGTGACCTGATTGGCAATGGTTGTACGTATTGTTGATGCATGTCTGCTAAAATGCTTTGGTGAAATTGTTCTGCTTCTTTAGTATTTTCCTGAAATTTCCCCATGATGTTGGACATATCGAGACATCCTGACAATGACACTTGCCTTTCATTTAGTGGTTTCTCCAGCTTTTGCTGAGAAAAACTGCTTACCCTCTCTTTCAGCTTGTCCTTCTCCACCTTCATTTCTGTATGTTTTTGAACATGAGACACAAGGCACCCAGAATAAGAAATGGCTTTCAGAACTACATGTGCTACATTTTTACTCAACTGGAATGACTTCTTCTGCTGAAGGTTCCTTCTCAGTTCCTTTTTATTGTTTCTAGAACCATATCCAAGCAACCGGGAAATGGGTGTTCTCTTTGCCTTCAGTTTTACCTGTTTGGTGTGCCTACTGATATCTGCCATTTCTGCCTTATCTTCATGTCTCATAATTTTAATTAAGTAGGCATAAGGACAACCCTGGACAGCTCCTGAGATACAGGACTCTTGCTGTTTCTTTTGCAGAGCAAGAATCTTGGGATTTGTCACTCTTTTTCGGTTTGCAGTTTTAAATGTATTCTTCTGTTTTTCAATTTGAAGAGCATGTATCTTAGATAAAAAGATAGATTTGGGACGAAACTGTTTTACAACTTGCATCTTTGCTTCTAGATCTATGAAATAAATTTCTGGTTTTTGAGGAGTGATGTTCTTGGGGAGCACTATATTGATTAAAGCTGCTTCTGATTTGAAAGGACCAGGTGCTCTCATTTGCTCTGCTCCAAAGATCTCAAATGGTGAGCTATCCTGTGGAGCTCTTCTAAACAAAAATTTTTGTCCACACTTTTTCCCCCTAATATTTGCCCTGTTTGGGGCACTTCTATTTTCAGAAGGATTTTCATATGTATCTCTGGAGCTAGGCGAGTGCTTCATTTTCATACATAGTAGAATAGGCATTGAAGCATATATAGATGTTATCTCAGCATATAATACAGCTTTGTGCCTCTCTGCTTTTAACTTCGGGGTTTTAAAGGTCTGTTTCTGGTTCTTACTGATGTTTACAGCAGCATGGCCTGCGGGGTTAAGTAATTGTGAAACGGCTGATTGCTTTACCTTCAAAACCGTACCTTTGGCATTGGGCATGCCAGGTATTTTTAGGCTATCCATCTGCCTTTTAATTTCTTCTGACAAATGTAACTGCCTGCCAACAAAATATGTAATGGTTCCTGCCAAATGATGTGGAATTTTTTCTTTTACAATGTAATGGTCAATTCTCTTTACATCATATTGACTAGATATAACATCACCTGTTGGCTTACTCAGTTCCACACTACTATATGGTTTCTCCATATGGAGGACTCCAGCGCTGAGATTTTCTTGAACATTTTTATTTTTTCCTATTTTTACATTTCCCGCCAGATTCCCTTTATAAGACTTTCTTTTTCGGAAAAAAATTTCTTCAAAAAGCTCGCCTTCTGATTTTCCAGGATCAAATTCCTTTCTAGGATGCGCACTCAGTATTGTTTCTTTTATGTGAAATGGGCCTGTGTTTATTGACTCTTCTTGTTTTTCTTTCCCAATAACTCCATTATGTAGTTTTGCTTCCTGTAAAAAGCTGGAAGCACCACTTTTGCAAATGGAATTGGAATACCTTGTTGTGCCTCCAACTGGTGTCTCTGCTTGTGTTAGCTGCGTATGATTAAACCTTAAACCCATGGTGTCTATCTCCATTTTCAGGGTTTTTTGCCTTTTATTGCCAAAGAAGTACATGGTATTTGGAAATACGTCTGTCATATTTCTACCTTGCCACATTGTTTTTATCTTGGTTTTCAAATTGGATTCAAATTTCTTGCTATTTTTTGTGGTGAAGTACCCATTGAGTTTAAGTACCTGCGAGATCGGTGTCTTCTTTTTCTTCATAGTCAAACATTTGTGATTCAATATCGTTTCAGTTTTTGGCAATTGTAGTGGGTTTACCTGACTTTTAAAGCTGGAAAACATAGGCATGAAAAAATCTGAAGGCCCCAAGAAAGTTGCACCTAAGTTTTCTTGTAAGTCTGCCTCTTCTTCTGCAGGATAACCACCTAGAGCATTTTGAAGTGTTCTGTTAGATAGAGTACCCCTTGCAGTTCTATCAAAGGAGAGTTTATCAATCATCAGTTTGGGTGCTCGACTCCTAGAATCTTCAATGTCACTGAATAAGGCCTCTCTTACACTTCCATGCCATTTTATCTGTCTCATCTTCTTCTCAACATTGTGCCACTTTTTCTTCCGATGGCCTCCAAGAGGATACCTTGTGACATGAAGCAACTTTGAAATTGGTGGTTGCTTTGCCTTAAAAGTTATATTCTTGGGACCCATTATGCTTTTTTTGCCCTTTTTGTGCCATGTGTAGGTCTCACTTTTAGATGTAGATGATACAAGGCTGGATAAATCCAAAGGTTTTAAAGCTCTTAATAAGTCCTTTTGATTCCATGTTTTTCCTCCAGAAATTGGACTCTTCAATTTTCTTCTAAGATTTCCATCCGAAGACATACCATATGCTAAAGCCTTCAGACCTACCATACTTTTTATTCCTTCCTGCATAGGGGGATCTTTTTCCACTGTTGTGACTTGAAGAGAATTCATCATGTGTTTAGAAACAGGTTCCAAAAGGGTTTCTCGGAGGTGTGTTTCTTGATTTGCTTCTTGTGCTGTAAAGGACAAATTCTGAGTCTGTCCGCCTTCTGAGCACTTCAGATCAGGCTCTGCTTTGTGAATGCTAAGATCTTTCTTAGCACTGAAACAGAAATGCTGGCCACAGCATGGAACTGATTCTGATGCCATTTGGGGGATGGTTTTCTCTGTTTTCTCGTGTTGCACATTCCTGTTCATTGCAAGGCTAAATCTTTGTCTATCAATCAAATTGGCCTTCTGTGCTTCCCCATCATGCAGTGACTTCTCTAACTCTGAATGCATATGACTATATATGTTTACTCTTGGTTTATCCATTTCTGCTTTTAAGCTGCTATGCATTTCGCTATCTGCTTTGGTACCAGTTGAGATAGATATGGGAGAGAAAAATGTGTTAACTGTACCTTTATTTTGTTGGATGTCATTAAACTTAGGTTTTGAATTGGATTCCTGCTTTACCCTATGGTCTACATTACCATAGTTGGTGATATTCTGCATCTGTGAACCAAAAGGCTTCTTTGCCTTCATAGTTACACGTTTGGAACCCATAAGAGCTTGTCTTATGGGTTCTGGAAACTTTAATACATTTTCCTGTCTTTGGGCATCAGATAAAGCAGACACTGTCCTTATTGTTGGTAAATCTCTTTGCACCTCTTCATGTTTCTTGGATATATGATTCTTTACAGAATTTTTATCACATGGACTTCCAAACAGTATGTTCCCTGAGTTGGCAGGTGGGATATTTTGATCAAGTGTGTAGCTTATCACTTTCTGTGTATTTATGTTTTCTCCTATCCCCTCAAGTTGCAGGGAAACTGTACTGTCATCCAGCATTCTTAGAGGACTCCCATCAGATGTAGTACTGTATTCTGTTTCATCAAATGTTGCTTTCTCTGACTTTGTACATGGAGCCCTTTCACCTGTTTTATGTGGTATGTTTTTTGGTAGTGGAATGTTTTTCTTTAGCTTTCTGGTTTGAAATGGAATCACTGGAGAGCAAATAGATTCCAGTATATTTTCTGAAGTCACTGTTCGTTGACATACATCTTTCTCTGGAATAAGCAAACTTTGATCTTTTCTATTTTCTGTGCTGCTCAGAAATTGTGGACCTGTTTCATAAACAACATCTGTGCCCACCTGTTCTTCTTCATTTTGCTGACTTCCCTCTAATTTGTTGCTTGAGATACGCCATTTATTAAAGGGATATGTATATGATTTTTTCAATTCTTCTTGCTTTAATTGTGTAATATCGTTTGGTTTTCTTAATAAGCTTTCCATTGCTTCTGCTTTTTTATGCATTTTGATACCAGGTGAAACAGGTGTTGAAGAAAAGGTATTCATGGATATATTTGACATATCTTGAGATGCTTCTTTAGCCATAATTTCTAAGATTAATTCCTTTTTCTTTCTATGACTAAGGGCACCATACCTAGGAATAGTGTGTCTCTTAAAAACTTTGAATTCAGATGAAGTGGGCATGGAAAAATCTGAAGACTCTGGAGTTCTAACTATTAAATCATTTTGTAAACTTACATCCCCCTTTGGAGTAGAACTAGAAGATTCCTTCCCAGGGCCTCTTTCAAATGGGATGTGATCCTTTTTTGTAACAATTAAAAATTCACTAGTTGATTTTCTTGGCACTAATGATGAAGTCTTTGTAATCTGTGTATCATTTACACCTTTTGGTAATTTTTTTCCTTTTGGTAGATTCTCAAATGGAAATGAATTCAAAATAGAATAAGAAAAAGAATTTGATCCACTTGGCGCAACAAGTGTTTTTTGCTGAAGCTCTAGAACTTGAGCTGTAGTAAGCACTTCTGGGGTTTTGTTGCTTGCTGGATTTTTCAGTTCTAGATCTGATTCCCCAAAGTGAGATTTTTTAATTTTATGAGCATCAAAGTTAAGTTGCTGGAAAGTTAGCTGGGCTGCTTCTCCATCTTGGTCTTTAATATCCTTGTAGCTCTCAGTGTCCTTATCAGTTGAACATGCACACCAGTCTCTCTCTTCCTGTGTGGGTTGCTCCTGCTGCTCATCACTAAGTTTTGTTGTCCACAGTTTATCTGTCTCTTTTATTCTGTTACACGCTTTTATGTCATGGGACACAGGCATGAGAGAGCCAATAGCATTGAGGAACATAGATGCCACAGGTTTATCTTTATTTGTCATGAATTTGGAGCTGAATTGCATTCTATGGCCTGGTCTACCATATCCTTTGATTTTAAATGTCTTAGAGACTGGCACCTTCTTGGTCTTCAAAATTACACTTTTACGACATATTTTACACCTCTTGTCCATAAGTTTCAAATTGTCACTTTCTCTTTCAGATGCAGGTAAAGCAAACATGGAGAAATTTGAAGACTTCAGAATCTTTTCTGCTAATTCTTGGGCACTTAATCCTTTCTTTTTCTCTGCTGTTGGCTTGTTCATTACAACCATATATAACCCAACTGATAAGATCCTAGAACATGGTAAAAATTCAATGATCTTTGTAATTAGGGCATTTGGAGCTGTATTTTTTCGACAACTGTAATGTGGGATATTAAATATCTTTGAAATTGGTTCCTTCCTTGCCTTTATTATACATGTAGGGCCCGTTTTTAAGGCTCTACAGATGAGTGTCTTTCTCTGCCTTTTTGATTCAGGTAGATCAGGTGTGGCGAGATTCAAAGACCCCAGAAGAGTTGCTGGTAGCTCACTCTTAAACTCTGCCTTTTTCTCTTCACCCAGACTGTGTGGTTCCTCCAAATGCTTCCCATCTGTTGCGATGCCACATTTTATTGTACCAAGTAAAACTTCACCAGCTGGGGATGCCTCTGGTTTTAGAAGAGGGGTTACTGAGCCTGCTGTCTGTAGCATGTCACTTTGTGTCTGGAGGCTGTCCTTCAGCCCCTCTCCTTGTACCTGACCTGCAGGTTGAATCTCTTGTGGGACATCTTGTTCTGTAATGATTAGAACTGTCTCACTTTGTTGGTTTTTTGATTTGCAAACGTCAAGATCTTTCCTCTGACCTGAACAGAATATAAAATGTTGGCTGTGCTGTGGAATTACTTTTAATAATGCCTCCTGTTCAGCTTCTTCTTCTTGATCTTGAAGACTGGTGTCATTTGAAGTCATATTTTCTTCCTGTGATGATACCTCTTGCTTTACTTGTAAAGAACTGACCCTTTTTTCTCTTGGTGTACCTTTTTCTGTTTCTATCTCGCTGTTTATATCAGTATCAGGTGTCATAGTCATCGGATAGTATATTTTATCTGTCAGACAGACATAGTCCAATCTTTCTCTATTATTTGGACTAGCACCATCCTTAATATTGAGCATATCTGAAACGGGCAATTCCTTTGCTTTCAGAATTTCACATGTGTGATTCACTGAAGTTTTCATGTCTGAAATTTTCTTCCTTTCAGATGTAGGTGAAGGAGATACATAAAAATCCAAAGCTGCTGTCTCGTTATTTTCACTACTATTGACCAGTTCTTTGTGATAGTTTACATTGGATGGCACACCATCTTCTTGTGCAGAGAATACATCAACCATTGCTTCCCCATACTTTATAGCTGAAGACACAACATGACTATCTTGCTTTCCAGCATTGTTCTGCATATCTGTCTCCACATTTAAACTTATCCTCATTTTGATTTGGGACAAAATGGGAACCGTGAAGTGAATGATGTCCAGAAGTGCATCTGCTATATTGTTCCTTTGTTGTAGATCATTCAACATCATTTTAATACTGCTTTGCAGTTCCTTGCTATACCTGACATTAAGCATAAGTGAAATTGATGGCTTTATTTCTCTCATGGTTCTAAGTGTGTGACTCATTGGTGTTTGGTTCCTTGCTAGTTTTAATGCTTTTTTCTGCTCTTTTGATTCAGAAACAAAGGCCATTATAGTGGAATCAGAAGGCTGCAGGCATGTCACTTGCAAACCTGCTGGTATCTCTGAATTGTCTTCTGTAGAATAAGAATCTACATCCTTTTTAGCATTTCCACCAGATGCTAAAACATACTCTGTTTCTGTGTCACTAAGTTCACTGAGTGTCAGGTTCGCTGCTTTGGGACTCACAGAGACTTTGGTGTCACTTCCTGTTTTGTGGGTTTTCTGTAGTTCTTCAGCCACTATATGATCCATTTTGAGACCATCCTCCAAAGTAACTTGTGGGAATTCTGTTTGGTGCTGTACACTTTGCCCATCAACGGGCAGTTTTCGTGTAAAACAGATAACAGGTGGGTTTGATTCATCAAGGTGGAGTCCTTTCATTTGACCTGAATCAGACCACACATGTTGGCTGTCCTGTGGAGCTGCTTGTAGGAAAGATTCTTGTTCCTCTTCCTCTTTATTTTGGGCTTCTTCCTCTCTGTCACTAGTCTTCACAAACAAATCAAAATAGTTTTTACTGACTGGCTTTCCTTGCTTTAACTGGATATTACAGAACTCTTCCTGCAATTTTCTATGTATGGGAAAGTTAAGATGATTTAGATATTCAGTTACTGATTCTTCAGCTTGGTTTATGTTTTTAATCTTAGCCTTAAAGTCCAATCCTGACTTTGCTCGGTGGCCTATGCTACTTTGTGAGACTGATGCCTTCATTACCTTCATTTTTATAGGTTTGGGCTTCATTGTACTTAGTGCATTTGTAAGTTTTATTCCTTTTTTCTTCCCTTGAAAAGTCTCTGGGGAAACTGCTGGTAAATCTTTCCATAATTCTGCCTTTTCTTCCGCAAAACAGTAAGGTGTTTTCCCCAAACCACTCCTATTACTTGGAGTGTTACTTCCTTTTGTTTGATTTAAAGTGTCTCCATTCAGTGATTCTCTTGATCCTAGAGGAGGTGGCTCCACATCTGCAGTGCCCTGAAAGTCTGTTTGTGTAGCCAGCCTTCTCTTCACATTCTCAACGTGAGGTGGATCCATTCTGGGGCAGTAAATAGATTCCTTACTGGTTTCCATAAGTGGAATTGGATGATGCATCTCTTCCTCTGTTTTAATGTTCTTCACTGGCTGTGCCTCAGATCCAAAACTCCAGCTGTCAGGAGGGATGGCTTCTTTGATCCCTTTCACTTCATCTTCCAAGTAAGGTTCTAGTGTGTTTTTTGATTCATTTTCCTTATTAGTGGAGCCCAAATACTTTTCTTTCCCTTCATTTTGGGATCTGTCTTGTACTAGCTTGATGTCACTGTTATTCTCAGCATTTAGTCTGCTCTGCATTCCAGTAGCAGGCAATATAGACATGCGAGAGCCAACATTTGGAAGCACTTCTGCTGAAATGTCACCTTGCAGCATCTGTTTAATTATGATTTCAAAATTGTCTCCCCAATTTTTTCTATGGCTTGGAGTATCATGTCTATTAATATAAAGCATCAGTGAAATTGCTGACTTCTTTACTTTCATAATTACATGTTTCACACTGAGTACATGTTCTGTGTCTGACAATATTTTTCTGATTTCGAAAGGATCCGCAGCAACTGCAGCTAAATCTTTTTTTAAGTCTTCCTTCTTTTCTGTCATGTGATCATTCAATGTGTTCCTGAGGTTTCCATCAAATGGGACCCCAGACTCTGTTGTTTCAATTAAATATTCACCACCTAGCAAGTTCTCTGGAATTATAAGTGAGCTCACAAGATCTGTAGCACTTTCTCTGCCTGTAGGTCTGTATGTGTTTTGCTCCTGTTTCTCAACTTGAAATGTATGTGTCATGGGACATGGACTGGTCCGCCTAACAGTTTGTGTAGAAAGAGTTTGTGAGTCTACTTCGTGGTTTTTATTTTGAGTTTTTCTACTTCCTGGCCTTATCTGTTCCATTTCAAATTTGAAATATTTGGGCACTGGCTTTAGATGTATGCTGAACCTAACTTCTTGTGTCAGTGGTGGAACCTCTTCTTGGTTTTGTTTCTCTTGTTCTTCTTGTTCCTCTTGCTCACTGTCACTTTGGCGTGGCTTTTTAAATATAGAGCTGGTCTCAATGTATTCTGACTTCTGTGATTTCTTTCCATCTGGTAATTTCTCTTGCTTTAATGCTGAATAACTGAGCCTGTTTAATGTTGATGAATCTGTCTTGGATTTTAAGATTCCATGTATTTCCATATCAGGTGGTTCAGAAATGGTAGCATAAGTGGCATTACGAAATGCATCAGAGGTCCATTTATCCTGATGCCTATTTTTTCTGTTTCTTCCAGTGCTATGTTCTGGTTCCTCACTTTCACTTAGGTCACCAGATTCTGAAATATTAAGTAATAATGGTTTCTTTTGCTTCAGATTTACACTTTCTGTAGTCACCTGAATTTTTATGTCTAATTCTTCACTGCTTTTATGCTTTTTGGCTCTAGAAATGAGAAAACTGGCATCTGACAACTCTGGAACAATTCTCAGAGAATCATATTGTTGCTTTGTATTTTCTTTCAGAAAACACCCCTGCCTGTGTGGTGTACCATCCCGGAACTCCTCTTTACCTGAGAGCTGTAGCTGGGAATTCTCTGTATTTTGGAGGTCCTCCTGTACTTCCATTCTGCTTTGGGGTTCCATTTCAAGAGATGAAGGCTTTTGCTTCGGTTCTGACATAGGTTCTTCTGAAGTCATCTCATGCTGTGGAATATTCAGGGCCAATATTTGCTTAATGGATATTTCAGAAGACTCTTTGTTTTTCCAGTCTGTTTCTAATAATGAACAAGGTGCTTTTAGTTCAACAGTATTATCCACAAAAGACTGTTCTAGCTGAGGCAACATTTCTGGCAAAATGTGTTTTGGTCTTTCATTTTCTTTGTCATTTACATTTTTAATAATGCCTGATATTCCTCTCTCATCAGAACCTACATGATTGATTTTCTCTGTATCTGGTGGTTTATTTTGCTTCTGCAGGAAATACCCACATTTTATTAAGTCTGTCGTGGCTGTCACTAATTTTTTTCTGGAATATTTTTTAATGTCAGGAGTAATAAGCTTGGATACAGAAATATGATGTAAAACCATATCTGATACACTTTTCCTTTGAATTAATTCTTTCTTCTTATGGTTACTCTCACATTCTAACTCATTCCTATTTTTTGTAATGTGATATACTATGATTTGAAATACTTGTGAACTTGGTGTTTTCTTTGTTTTTAGAGATGAAACTTTAAGATTGAGCTTGCTTTTATTATCTGGTGTTTTTCTTCTGTTTTTCTTCCCTGTAGTAGTAGGTGAAGGAGGCATTGAGCTATATACAGAATACTGGTTTAATTCTGATGAAGCAATCTGATGCTGGCCTTTTGGCATCATTCCCTTTAATTCTGGCATATCTTTAGCAACTGAATTTGGGCTTAGAGTTAAAACTAGAAATTCATCACTCTTAAGAACATTATTTTGTCCCTTGATTGAATATTTAGTCTCCTTTGTATCTTCAAACCACACAGAATATTGGGTCTCATCCAAGTATTCATCTGACTCTAGACCCTTGGTTGAATCTTGTGTATTAACAACACAGGGGACTTCAATGGAATGCTGACTCCTATCCATAGCTTGGGCCTGGAAGGAGTTTTGTGTGCTGCTGGGAAATGGTTCACCTATCAAATATTGAGGCTGAGCAAAATAGCTGGCCGAGATATCAGTCTGGCTGTTGACTGATTCTTGGTTGTGAACAAGTTGTTGGGCTTGACTAGTAAACTGTGCTTCATATAACTCTTGGTTCTGAATAGCATTTTGTTCTGGGAAAGAATCTTGTGCTTGGGTAGAAATCACCATCTCAGCAGAATATTGATTCTGGATCAAAGATTCTTGAGATCCTGAGCACAGATAATCAATTTTACTCTGTAATGTAGCTTTGGGTTTCAAAAAAATTTTTTTTCTCACATTTTCTTCCAGAAGTTTAAGTTGGTCTCTAGAAAGAATGAAATGGGCAGGAGGGCATGATGCCACGTTGAAATCTTCATTTTCTACAGCAACATTAGAAGTTTTTGAAAATCTAAGATCAGAAGAAGAGAACTCCAAATTTTTATTTTTGTTGGTTTTCATTATTGAAAATAATTCTTTTGAGGAAAATTGTACTGTTCCAGATTCATTTTTTTGATGCTGTCCATGGCTTAGAAAAATTTCCCTTGCTTTGGTGTGAAACAATGACAAAGATGAGCTGGTTCCAACTGAAGATGGCATGTGACTTTCATAAAAGTGATTTACTTCATAGTCACTTACATTGCTACTTGTCCATATCATTTCATCTGATGATAAATTTCTACCTTCAAAGTTACCTTCATTTTTTTCAGATGTAAATGATGAAGTACATTCTTCTGAAAAGATTTCAGCTCTGAAATAGAAGAAAATAGTGTATAAATGAACTGTCACATAGGATATATTTTTATAAGTACTAATTTTATTTTTATGCTTTTATTGGTACATTATAGTCTCACATTATTATAATTTATTATAATGTAGTCCACAATGATAGTCACATACATGCACACATCACTTTGTGGGCTTCCCCCCAAGCTCCCTCCCCACCCCCCAGTACCTAAACAGGGTATTGCGATTGGCATTGGTATTCTCACATATGTACATATCAGTGGAAGTGTTTCCTTCTTTAATGTTCCTTCTTCTTCTCCCCTTCCCATAGACCACCTCCCTGGTTGCACTAAAGTTTCTCCTCCATTATCTGAGGTCCCTCTGGTATCCTGAGTATTCCCCAGCTTCCTGTATATAAGAGAAAACGATGACCCTTTACTTCCTGTGACTGGCTAATTTCACTTAGCATAACGTTCTCCAGGTCGACCCATTTTCCTAAACATGGCATAATTTTGTTCTTTTTATTGCTGAGTAGAATTCCACTGTGTGTATATCCCATAATTTTGTAATTAAATCATCTGTTAATGACACCAAGGTTGGTTCCATAATTTGTCTATTGTGAATTATGCTGCTATAAACATGGACATGCATATATTGCTATAATTTTCTGATTTCAGTCCCTTTGGAAAGATACCCAGGATCTGAATCACATAGTGGATCCATTCCCAATTTTCTGAGGAATCTCCACACTGATCTCCATAGTGGGTGCACTAATTCGTAATACCACCACAAGTGTAGAGGAGTAAAAATTCATTTTAGGTTTAAGGAAACTCAGTATCAATAAGAAAACAGATCAATATAGAGATGAATGGAAAGATACTATCCACGTCACAAAATAATTTATTATTTGGATCCTTTCATTTAATAAAGCAACTAATGAAATGAAGTGAATCACTTATATATCTCAGACAATGGGAGAAATTCTATCTCAATCTGTCTAAAAGTCTATTTTTTATTGGCATTGAGTCAAGTGGCAAGATAAGATTACATCCTTTCACAAAGTATATCAGTTTGTTTCTGTTTTCTATTGAAAAAGTCTTACAAGAAGAAAACACTCATGAAAATTTAGTAGGTACAACAGAAGAATGTACAGTGGCACAAACTGTAGCTTTCTATACATAGTCTAGATTATTTTAACAGTTGCTTGTTTGTGATGGACAGAAAAGCCTAGGGTTGGGGGAAGTGCTCCTCAGTACAATTTTGTGTTGGAGAAATGAAGAAGGAATGATCATGGTGGCTGCTTGCCAACATCTATCTATCTACTTCAAATAATTAGTCTCAGCCTTAGCATTACTTTGTGTGATGGCTTATTTTATGTGTCTACTTAGTTGGGCCATGGTGTAGTCAAACACTATTCTGAATGATTTTGTGAGAAGATGAGATTGACATTTAAACCAGTAGGCCAGGCATGATGGCACATGCCTGGAATCCCAATACTTGGGAGCCTGAGACAGGAGGATCACAAGTTCAAGGCCAGCCTCAGCAACTTAGTGAGGCCTTCAGCAACTTTAAATTAATTTTGGAAATCACTGTTTTATGGAAGAGCAAGCCTAAATTTAAAAAAAATAGGTGTACAAACTAGATAAGATAACTCACTAGCTCTTTGTTTGGGGGAAAAATAGACTATCTCATAGTTCACTGGAAGTGTGAGCTTACTTTTTTTTTGGGGGGGGTGGTACTGGGGTTCCTGGAAGCCCTTCTACCTCTGGGTTACACTCCCAAACCTATTTTATATCTTTTATTTGGAAACAGGGTCTCTTAGGCCAGCATGACTGACTTCGAACCTGCGCGATCCTCCTGTCTCCGCCTCCCAAGTGCGGGGATTACAAGCGTGCGCCACCGCCTGGCTGAGCTTACTTTTAAATAACCCTCAAACAAACAAGGTCATGAAGGTAGTATAAAAAAATCATCATGATGTATCCAATCATAAAATGTATTGGCTAAATTATTGTTTATGCAGCAAAATCTTGTTAATTTGGATTTGGCTAATTAGAATTTGAGGTATATGTTATGGTTTGAATTTAGAATCCCCCTAGGACTTATGAAAATAAAGCAACCATGTTGGATAGGGGGATTGGCTGCTAAGGAGGGATCCTGGAGTATGGCGTTGAGGATTATATATGGTCTCTCCTCCCCTTGCTCTGTCTTTCTTGCTTCCAGCCTCCCTGATGTGGAAGTGGAGCCCTGGTGTGCTCTCTGCTCACCACACCATGCCCTGAGCTTCACACACTTTGCCTGGTCTTACATGGACTTAACCCCTGAAATCTCCAGAATGGTGAGCAAATATATCTTCCTTCCTATAAGTTGTGGCAGAGAGGCATTTTGAATCACAGTGAGGCCATATTTCAAACTAAAAAGTAAAATGGGGCTGGGGGTATAGCTCAGAAGAAGAAAGTCCCTGGGATCAATACCCAGTACCACAATAAATAAATATTTTTAAAAAGGCTCTTAGCTCTAGTACACAGGACATTTTTCCAGTTGCTACCTAGCTCTATCGCTAGGGGTTATGGGAACTTGTAACAAGACTGGTCATTTCTTTCTGGCATCTGTAATGGCTCAATGGCTCAATAACTCATTTTACTTCAAATATCTCTCAGAGTCAACAGTTTTGGCTTAACTTATATTTAAAATTTTTTATCATTTTTTATTGGAGCATTGTAGTCATATGTCTTAATGGGGTACAAGATGGTAAAGGCATACATTCACACATCACCCATTTAGCTTAACTTATTAAGAAGAGGAAACCTGGACAGAGAGACACAAGCATATTGAGAAAAGACCACGTGAGGGCACAATTAAGATAGTACCTGCCTGTAAGCCAAAGAGAGGCCTCAAGAGAAACCCAACCTGCTGGAGTGCTGATCTTGGACTTATCAGCTTCCAAAACTGTGAGAAAATAAACTTCTGTTGTTTAAGCCACCAGTCTGTGGCACTTTATTATGATAGCCCTAGCAGACTAAGATCAGCTGTGCTGAGATTTTTGTTACCTGCCTATTACTTTTAGTGCTTAATCCTTGGTAGCAAGGTCTATTTTCACACTATGTCAAAATTTGGGGTTGGATTAATGCTCATGGTGTGTATTCTCCAATACCCACACTACCTAAGATGATTAGGCTCAGTCTAACAGAAATCCTACATCCAAGTGATTAATTTAGGACTAGGCATGATCAAATCCTAGCATAAGAAAGCCCTGAAATAAGTCAGTCTCCAAAGTCCAGAGTAGGATCAGCCACTTTCTTTGATCACTGAGACTGTGGCTGGCCAGTAAAGCGCTCTCCAATTTCACACATTATCTTCTGACATAGTTTACAATTTATTATGTAATTGTCTATTATTGGACAACTGTCCCCAAAAGAAAAAATTAAAAAGACAAGAATTTTTTTTTCATTAACTGTTGTACCTCAAGACCCTAGAAAAATACCCAGTACAGGTAGGCCCTCCATAAATATTGCTGAATAGCCATTTCCACCTCTAGGTTTTGACTGCTAACCTTTAGCTACAAAAAGTTGATATAAGTATATAACACAACCCTTTCCTCAATTTCAGTGAGGAAGAAAATTTTCCCTCTCATAAAAACCACTCATAAACATAGTTGACTTTAGTGAAGATTTGGAAGCAGAAATAGAATGGAGTTGATTATAACAATACAAAAACAGCTCTTACTTAAACACAGGGCATGTCTTTTCATTTGTAAAATGTCCTTTTGCTTCTCCCTGCCAGGAAATTTTCACTGGCCTTTGAGATTTTAAAAGTAATACTCTACATTCCTAGGAAAAGATTGAGATTTATAGCTATGGTAAGAAGTACCAAAACTGGTTATAAAAAAAATCAATCAACAGCAGCAGGAGTCATAGCAACAAAGAAAGACCAAATCTGCTTTAAAATTATTTTATCAATGATATTTTGTTTCAGGAAATTCACTTCTGAAATCAACAGCCAGTGGCAGATTCAAGCTTTCAAAGTCAGACTGGTGGCTGACATTCCTAGTGGCTGACTCTTCCATTCACTTGCACCTATGGGTAAGCCAACCCTAAAACAAGCCACCCCTAATACCCATGTACGATCACCAGTTTGCTTTCACAGTATGTCTGCTCAGTGAGGCTCTCCCTGATTTCAGATACTGAGAGGTGGTCTCATCTTTTATGACCTGATTCTTGAGCCTCATGCCACCTCATGTAACCTCCTTTCTGCCTGGACCTACTTTTCTTCCATTTCATAAGCAAGACAAAAATCTACTCAGTGAATCTCTAATCCAGTGTACTTTAACCAGGTTTTGGCCTGGACTTCTACCAATATTCAAGCCTTTCTATTTCAAAACCATTTGTTAAACTGGGTGTAGTGGTACATTCCTATAATCTCAGTACTTGGGAGGTTAAGACAGGAGGCTTGCACATTCAAAGTCAGTCTTAGAAACTTAAATGAGGACCTCTGCAACTTAGTGAGACTCTATTTCAAAATAAAAAATAAAAGAGAGCCGGGAGTATAGCTAAATGGTATAATGCCTCTGAGTTAAATCCCCAGTATCACACACACACACACACACACACACACACACACACACACACACACACAAATAAACAAACAAAACAATTTATTAAGATGCTGTCCCAAAAAAGAAATTCTGGTGCTAGGATAAAATATTTTTGTTTTAATACACATATCATTTTAACTAATCTTGATGGTATACCTAACACTTAATTCTTCTAAGCACACCCTCTTTTTTTGTACTGAAGGTTGAACCCAGAGGAATTCTATCTTCGAGGCTTGTAAGCCCAGTACTTGGGAGGCTGAGACAGGAGGATCACATGTTCACAGCCAGCCTCAGCAACTTGTGAGGCCTTCTGCAGCTGAGTGAGACCCTGTTTAAAAATACAGAACAAAATAGGGCTGGGTATATAGCTCAGAGGTAGAAGGCCCCTAGGTTTCATCCCTAATACAGCAAAAAGAAAAGAAAAGAAGAAAATGGTATAATAATGAGTTTAAGTCATTAGCCTAATCCTATGCCATCAGGAAGAAGCAGAAGTACAATATGAAGTTAGAGTGTTTTTAATCCAAAATTTGTATCTTCCTTACAATATGCTGCTGCCTCGGGAGCCATATATCTTCCCTAATCCTTTCCCCTCAATACTGCTGCACTAATCTCTTCTCAATCCCAGACCCCCAGTGAGGTCTGAAATGACAGAGTACCAAGCCCTACATATATATTACATATATATATTAACATGTACACATATGTATATGTATTTAGATATATAAATTTATAAGCATATGTATATGCACTTTATATACATATTTATAAATATATGTATATATTAACATAGATACACATCTATACATAAAATATACATATATATGTTTGTGCTTTTTCCTGTATATACCTGGCCATGATAAAGTTTCTTTGCAGTGCTGGGATCAAACCAAGAATCTTGTGCTTACTAGGCAAATACTCTACCACTAAGCTATACCCTCAGTCCCCTAAAATTTAATTTATAAATTAGATACAGTAAGAGAGTAACAACATCTAGTCATAAAACAGAACAATTATAGCAATATACTTATAGTAAAAGTTATATAAGTGTGTTCTCTTTCCATCTCAAGAACATCTTACTTTTAAATTTTTCAACTTATTACGTAACGGAAACTCTTTACAGCTTCTCTTTGGCATATCTGAATTGCCGGCATCACTACTCTTGCACTTTGGGGCCACTATTTTTTAAAATAAAGGTTCCACCAGCAGCAGCACTGAGATTCTCTGACAGTCTGATGACCACGGTGGCTAAGAAGTGGTTCACAGGAAGAGAGCATGTTCAGTGTGCATGTGCAGGACCCAGGGTTATGCACATCCCGGGCAGTCTGCCCAGGCTGGCAGGAGATTGTATCATCCTACTCAGAATGAATGGCATGCAATTTAAAACTTATGATTTATTTTCTAAATGTTTGATTTCATTATTTCCAGAGCATAACTAACTGCAGGTAACTGAAACCATGGTAAGAGAAGGTTAGGGTGATGATTGTACCTTCCCCTAGGGACCCCTAGGAAGGTGCCACTCAAGAACTAACTCCTAGCCGGGTGTGCATGTCTGCTATCCCAGTAGTTGGGGGTGGCTGAGATAGGAGAATTGCTGTTTCAAGGCCAGCTTTGGCAACTTAGTGACACCCTCAGCAATTTAGGTAGACCCTGTTTCCAAATAAAAACTAAAATGGGCTGGGAGTATAGCTCAGAGGTAAAACACCCCTGGGTTCAATCCCCAGTGCCACAAAGAGCTCCTGCCTAGGTAGGAAAGGAATGAACACAGAGTAGGAAAACCTTTGTTTTCTAGATTCTGAAAATCCTTTTCTCCCCATTTCTTCTCGTGACTTCCTTTTACCAGCAAATCCTCTGTTTTGATTCTTGGAAACCTTAAATCAGAATACATACCTTACCCCTGTAAAAGTCTCCTACACTAACTCCAGGTCCTTCCAAATGGACTCACTCTGACCATACTACTGCCCTGCAGCACCTTGGACTCCCAACCAGTGCTGACAATGATCCCACCTAGCGGGACCTCTAAACATCATCACAGCTTCTCAAGACACCTGCCTTAGGATGAGAGTCACCAGGACCCAATGACAATAAAGCAACCAGAGGAAATTAGGACAGCCCCGTGCCTCTGGCAAACAGAAGGTATTAGACAAAGAGAAAGTTTCAGATTCATTCTCCACAAAGCAATACATATTCTGAAACACCAAACACACCTGCGCTCAAGCACCTTTAATGGCCACTCTCTACAGAATCAAGTCCGAGCTTCTTCACATGGTTTGCAAAGCCCTCCAGGATCTGACCCCTGCCCACCTCACACAGTCACCCCACCTCTCCCCGACTCGGTTAACATTCCAGCGACTCTGGAATAACTGTAATTTCTTTCACATAGCCTGCTCTTTCATATTTCCTTGTCTTTGCTCCTGTCCTGAAATGCCTTTCTTATCCTCCTTTCTTGTTTGCTTACTGTCCACTCATCCTTAGAGACCCAGCTCCACCCTAACCTTCATGGAGCCACTCCAGCATGTCGAGTCTGGCTCAGTATCCCCAATTGGTCGCACGCTTCCAGCTCTGTTACACACCACGAGGCAACTCTCCTTTACATACATGTATGAATGTGAACTTCTTGAGATCAGAGACTACCTTCATTGTTTGTATTCTAGTATCAAACACAGTGTCCATTATATGGAAGATATCTAATATCTAGTCAATCAATTTAATTAAAACAACTAAACTACTGATAATAGCAAGAGTGGTAATGTCAGTTTTTAATCCCCAACGCTGAGACACCATTAGCATTAGCGTGCTGAAAAGTGTGATTTTATAAACACCATTCATGTCACTACTTGTTGTGTGTGTGGGGTGGGGGGTATTGGGTTGGAACCTGGGGGGTATTCTATCTCTGAACTATGCCCCCAGCCCTATTTGCCATTTCATTTAGAAACGGGGTCTTTATTAAGCTGTGATTGGCCTCACTAAGTTGCTGAGGCCAGCCACAAACCTGCAATCCTCCTATCTCAGCTCCCAACTATTTTACAAGTATGTGCCGCCATGCCTGGCTGTTCATGGCACTTTTTTCCCCCCCAGTACTAGGGATGGAACCCAGGGGCATTGTTTCTCCAAGCTACACCCCCAGCCCTGTTTTTAAGTCTTTTTATTTTTTAAAACAGGGTTTCACTGAGTTGCAAAGGGCCTCACCAAGTAGTTGAGGATGGCTTCGAACCTGCGCAATACTCTTGTCTCAGCTTCCTAAATGCTGGGATTACAAGTGTGCGCCACCACGACCGGAAGCCTTATTTTTCTTTACCCATCAAAAAATAAAAATCTTACCTACCTTGAAGGAAAACTTTAATAGTATGTGAAAAGCCCTTAACACAACTTTGAACATAAAAAACTAAGATAAATGGTAAGCCGGGCGTGGTGGCTCATGCTTGTAATACCAGCATTTGGGAGGCTGACAGCCTCAGCTATTTAGAGAGGCCCTTTGCGATTTAGGGAGACCCTGTTTCAAAAAAATAAATGAAAAGACTAAACAATAGGGCTGAGGGTGTAACTTGGAGATACCATGCCTCTAGGTTCCATCCCCAGTAACAAAAAGAGAGAGAGAGAGAGAGAGAGAGAGAGAGAGAGAGAGAGAGAAAGAGAGAGATAAATGGTAGATTGTACTAAGATGTTGAACATCAATAGTCCATTGTACATATGAAAAAATATTCTGAAATCCAGATGTAAATACACTTTTGAAAAGAATGTAGCCCACCTACTTCATTCCACTTCAACATATTTCACTTACCTATCTTTTAAAGATGGATGAATAGTGGGTCTATTTTCTGGAGCTAAATGGGAGAAAAAAATTAGTCTCAGTAGAAGAAACCTAGACGAAACAAATTTTATAGTATAGTATAAAGTTTTGTAATATTTACCAGATTTCTTGATTTTCAGGGAACTGTCTCCATTCTATTTCAAGGGAGAAAATAAAGTGTTAGAGATGTAATCCAAATATCAATATTAAAAAATTTTACAAATTATGCTTATGTGTGTTTGAAAAATAGGGACAGGAGAAGTAAACCATTTGTTCTTACCTCCTGGGAATTTGAACTGCCCCTATCTGGAAGCACGGGCTTCTTCTGAAAGAATGTGTAAATTTTTATGAGTATTACTTCAAAAAATATTACTAGGAAAATTATAAAGAGGATGGCTCTCCAATAATTTTGAAAAATCCAGGACTCAAGAAGGTCCAGTAATGTCAAAAATGCATTATCTTCTAATCTACCTCTCAATAAATTTTTAAAGAAGTAATGCATCTTTGACATTTTAATGTAACATACGAAAAGAGGTTGGTATCTCATTCAGAAGTCCTGGATTTCAGATGACCCAAAACACAAAAAGTTGGTATGCCCATCTCATAACCATATGCAAAGCTCTGCCAGGAAAAAAATTTCAGTGCTGTTCAGGGTCTTATCAAATGCAGCAATGATTGCTCTGGGCCTCAGTACAGTGAGGTACGTGTCACAGTGGGTATTTAACTGAGCTCATATCAACTTACTTCAGCAATAATGAAAGTTCATTGGTGAAACATGTACAGTGCTATATTTTTTTTAACTAAAAAATTACCCTCTTTAAGCTAGGCATGGTGGGACATGCCTGTAATTCCAGTACCTGGGAGCCTGAGACAGCCTAATGAAGTAGTGAGATTCTCAGCAACCTAGTGAGACCCTGTTTCAAAATAAAGTAGGGTTAGGGGTGCAACTTGGAAGTACAATGCCACTGAATTCAATCTTCTCTCTCTGTGTGTATTTATATTTATATATTATAATTTTTCTCTATTAATTTCCCTGAAAACATTGTATTTCTATATATAATCCCTTAGCATAATTGGATTATCACTACCCTGTAATTAAAAAATATATATAATAAATTTGATTGTTAAAAAGAATTTGATATAATAATTTCTATTATTACCAGTAATAGTGTCTTATGCTTCTTTAGGAAAATACTTTTCTTAGAATGTAGGGCTGACAGTTGTTTTTGTTTGTTTGTTTTAGGTACTGGGCATTGAACCCAGGGGCATTTTAACTTTGAGCTACATTTTCAATTCTTTTATTTTTTATTTTGAAACGGTCTCGCCAAGATGCTGAAGCTAGCCTAGAGTCTACAATCCTCCTGCCTCAGCCTCCCAAGTACTGAGATCCCAGGCACATGCCACTATTCCAGGCTAAGGCTGACAAATTTAACAAATACAAATACTGAGTGCCCAAATTAATTTGCATTTCAGATAAGCAACAAATAAGTATAAAGAATATCCCATTGCCACTAAGTAGGGCACATAACTTGTCCCTTATGAGCCTGTTTGATTTCTTTTTCTTAAACACTGTTTCATTATTTCCTTTTGATAGAGGATTCTGCTGCCAACAAGTTCCCTTTTAACAATCTATTGATATGCTGAAAACTGAATTAGTCTTTGGGGGTCTCCTGGTGAATTTTTTCTTCACCAAGTTCTGGTGATTCCTCCGAGTTGTGTGTTCCTTCTGATGTCAGAATTAAGGGTGTGGCAGAGGCAAAGCTAAGTACCGCCCAATTCTCTTCAGCCTAGTGGGTAGCCTTGGACCCTTACTGAGCAAATATAATTTTAGTCACAACTTGATAGGACAGCCGGAACTCGTAATGAAAAATATTAACGCTACTTTGAATGTAGAGTCCTTTTTTGGTTTCCCTTCTTTAGGATGAGTTGAAGAAAGTATTTATTATTCCACTGTAGTGAACATTTTAGGCCTCATCTGAAGGCAACATAGTTTTATTGAACTCTTACTTCCCTTCAGTATTGAAAATCATGGACACTAAGTTCAAGTCTTTCAGTATCCTGGACCATAGTCTGAGGTATTTAAAATCCTTGTTCAGATTTAACTATGTTGTTGGGTTTTGTCTTCCCAAATGGTAGTCCTCTGGAATGCATGGTAGATATTCATTGGCTCTGGATGAAACTTTGGCAATTCCTCTGGGTTTTTCTAGCCCTATAGTAAAGGACATGTTCTGTCTGTCCCCTCCCCGTATACACAAGGGGAGTGATGTTTTGAAAGACCCTTTTCTTCTTTTCTCTGCATGTTTTTTAAAAGATTTTTTCATTTTTTATTTTGTAAGGTGGATGATTTTATTCTACTAGGTTTTCCAAGAACATTTAAGGCAGCTAGCAAAATATTCCTTTCACTTGATTGCAGAAATTCTCCATTTAATAACTGTCATGAATTCACCGGACGGCCACAGCAAGCCTAGGTGAGCTGCTGTGGAACAGCCAGGCGGGATCTTTCGGTGCACGGAGCATCTAAAGCTCCCAGTGGCTGAGCTCAGCACACGCTGCAGGGACTCAGAGTGGAACTCAAAACCAGAGAAGAAAAAATACACCAGCCTCACGGCCGAGGGCGTGGCAGCGGCGCCATATTGCCACGGGCGGCAGCAGCAGTGAATTCACCGAGTCCAGTACAGCTACATCTGCGTACTTAAGAACAGTGAGTCAAATTGCGGGCCACAGAGGAGAAATCCCAGTACAGCACTCCCTGGGACTTGACCCAGTGGGGGAGGGGCGGTGGCAGAGATATCACACCATAGGAGAACGTGCAACCTGGCGCCCCACATAGTCTAAAGCAGCCTCTATCGACTCCCTGGGTCGGAGACTCTGTGATACAACCCAGTAAAGGAGTAGTGGGGTCTGAGATACTATTGACTCGAGATCCAGAGCACCTTAAGCGAAGTCATAGTGACCCAAGGGAAGAACCCAGACAAGGCACAAACTTCCTAAATCATGGGAAAGAGGAATAACACTGGAGCAATGAATGCCCACAATCCCACAACATCAGAACCCGATAAAACAGAAAATCAGAGATTTCTAGAAGATCAAATCAGGAAAATAACTGTAGAAATAATAGAGGTGCTTCGAAAAGAATTCAGAGAGAGCCAAAAAGAGATAAAGGACGCAATTAATGAAGTAAAGGAGTCAATTCAAAGCATGAACAACTGCTTAGACCACATGGAGAACAGAATCTCGCTCTTAGAAGATGATCATTCCAAAAATGAACGCATAGTTTCTAATCTAGAAAAAAATATCCGACAGCAGGAATCTGACATTGAAGAAATATGGGCCCATTTTAAGAGAGCTAACCTAAGAATAATTGGAATAGAGGAGGGAAAAGAAAGTGAAACCAAAGGGATCAACAATCTCTTCAAGGAAGTAATAGCAGAAAATTTTCCAGACATAGAGCAAGAGGTTGATACACAGGTCCAGGAAACTTATAGAACTCCCTTTAGACAGGATCAGAGAAGAGGATCCCCACGCCACATAATTGTCAAAATGACCAATGTGGAAGACAAGCAGAGAATCTTAAAGGCAACAAAAACAAAGGGCCAAGTGACATTCAGAGGCAAACCAATTAGAATCACTCCAGACTTCCCAAACCAAGTCATGAGAGCCAGAAGGGCTTGGAGTAACATATTCCCAATTCTGAAAGAAAACAACTTCCAGCCAAAAATTTCCTATCCAGCAAAACTTTCTATCAAATTAGATGGAGAAATAAGAAGCTTCCATGACAAACAGAAACTGAAGGAATTTATGTCTTCAAAACAAGCGCTAGAGAAAATACTCAGAGATTAACTACAAAGAAGAAATAGGTAACACACACCAGAACCAGAGAAACAAGATTTTCCATCCAACAGACAACTAAGATTGGTTATCTGTGAAGATTCATTATTTATGTTAGTCTTTTACCTATCTCTAAATGGTATTGTTTGCCTTTATTGTTGTTAATTTTTAGGATGTCTAGTTGGAATATTAATATACCTTCAGATATAGCATCTGGAAATATTTTATCCCATTCTATTAGTAACTTTTAACTCTGTTTACATTGTCTTTGGATATACAATATTTTTTTATTTTTTAGGGAGTTTGTATACTCTTCTGTTGCCTGTACCATTAAAATCATATCCAAGAAATCACTACCAATTTCAATGTTGTGAGGTTTTATGACCCAGACTTTCTTCTAAAAGTTTATAGTCTTAAGATTTATATTTAGGTCTTTTATCTATTTTGAGTTAATATTTGTATATGGGATTAGGTAAGGGTCCAATTTTATTCTTTTCCATGTAAGTATTATTTTTCAACATTATTTAGTTAAAAGATTATTATTTCCACCACCAAATGTTTGTGGAAACCTTGTCAAAAATAACTTGACAATATAGGGAAGAATTTAGCTCTAGGCTTTTATTTAACTCCAATGGTTTATATATCTGCCTTTAGAACAGTACTATGCTGTTTCAATTATTGTAGCTTTATATGGTTTGAAATAAGAAAATATATATCTTCTAGCTTTGTTCTTTTTCAAGATCGTTTTGGGTATCTAGAGTCCATATTCCATATTAGGATAGATTTTTTTTCTGAAAAATATATAAACATATGATAGTTTCACCTAAAAAAATAGAAAAAAATATTCTCTGGTAAGAAAGAAAGCAAAAAGAAATATTGAAATGTTATCTTTAAGTCATCAAAAGCTTGGTATCAGACAAATGAAACTGTTATGTGAAATTATCATTTTTAATTTTGGATAAATTGCTATAATACTAGATGTCAACCACTAAGCCAAGCATGGGAAGGAGGGATGGGGAGGGAATGGGGTGGGGATTGGGTGGGGGCTGACTGGGCGATGTGTGCATGTATGTCTACAAAAGTTTGTATCCCACTATGATGTATGAATACAGTGCACCAATAAAATAAAAAAATAAAAAAATAACTGTCATAAAGGAGATTTGTTTTTCATTGTTTTTTTTTTTTTTCTTTTGGGTGGTACTGGGGTTCCTGGAAACCCTTCTACCTCCAGGCTATACTTCCAGACCTATTTTTTATACTTTTTTATTTGGAAACAGGGTCTCTTAAACCAGCGTGGCTGGCTTTGAACCTGCAGGATCCTCCTGTCTCTGCCTCCCAAGTATGAGGATTACAAGCGTGTGCCACCACGCCTGGCCTTTCATTGCTTTTTATTCCTAGTTCCTTAGATCTTTCCAAGCTTTATGGCACTGGATCCCTAACTAGTATTCCACTTAAATAGCTTATAAGAACTGAAAAGGAACAGCAACTTACCTCTCTTGGTGATGAAAAGTTTACAGAGATAAATATTATTCCTCTCCCAGGCTTTGTTATACTTGTTATTTATGTACTTGCTACTAATAAAAGTATTACCTATTATTCAGCATAGATACTTCTATCCCTTGCACTAGAAATTTCTTCTTAGGAGTCTCGAAAAACCTATCATACCTACCAATGACACGTTCTTTTTGCAATGCTGAGAATGAAACCCTGGTTCTCTGTAATGTAGGATTGTGCTCTAAGTCTAAGCTTCATCTCCAACTTAGTTTTGTAGTGCTAGGAATCCAACCCAAGGCCTCCACATGCTAGGCAAGTGCTCTACCAAATGAGCTATACTTCAAGCCTATGTCGTTCTTTGATCTATTTGGACTTTGTAAATTAGGCTTTCCCCCTTTAATAGAAAAAAAAATCTCAGTAATAGGTGTATAACGTTGGGCATGATGGTGAACACTTATAATCCCCATACTTGGGAAGCTGTGACAGGATTGTGGGTTCAAGGTCAGCTGCAGCAATGTTTCAAAATGAAAAATAAAAAGGGCTGGATGTAGCTCAGAGGTCGAATGCCCCTGAGTTCAATCCCCAATGACAAAAATAATTTAAAAATAATAAATACAAAAAACCCAGCAACATAAAAACAGGTATTATTCATACTGGTTAATAATATTCCTAGTATCTTAGTCCTATACAACAAACTATTGAATTATTTATTGAATAATGATGTAAGGCACTAACAAGGAGCTAGAAAGTATTCAAAGATGAGTAACATTCCCTGAATTGAAGGAGCTTATAAAATGATATGGGGCAATGTAGCCATAACTGAATGAAAAGGTAAAGTGTAATGGACAAAAGAAACAAAGATATGGGAGTTTGAGGAGTGATGCTTAGTTTGGGAAGTCATTCAAGAAAAGCTGCAAATATGGAGAAAATAGTTGTTTTAAGGTCCTTAAAAGATGAGGATTGGTAACAAAAAGATTAACTGAGAAGAAAGTTTCAGAAAAAAAAGCAGTTGCCTATTTTTATTTTTGTGGTACTAGGGATAGAACCCAGGTGCCTTTTGCCTCGGGCTACAACCCCAGACTTACTTTACTTTTTATTTGGAAACAGGGTCTCACTAAGTTGCTGAGAGCATCACTAAATTGCTGAGGCCGGCCTCCAACCTGTGATCCTATCTCAGCCTCCCAAATCCTGGGATTACAAGCCTGCGTCACTTCAACCTGTGATCCTATCTCAGCCTCCCAAATCCTGGGATTACAAGCCTGTGCCACTTCACCAAGCTGGCAGTTACCTTTTTGGAAAACTGTAGTTCAGATTAGCTACAATACTGTTGCGACAGGTTCAAATAAGAAGAGGAAAGGGCCTAAGCGTTGATAGAGTCCAACTGTAGAGCCACTTTTGGAGACTCATCAAGTTTGGGGGTTAAGAAATATCAGTCGATCTACCAAAGCAAGGAGACAGTAAAAGAGAAAAATCCATTGGGCAACCGCAATTACACAGATGAGAATCGACAAAGGCCTCAGTTGGAGTGACAGTTGTGCAAACAGTGAGAAGCACAATCAGGACACTTACACACAAAAATTCATAATCTAGCAACTAAAAGGAGGTAAACATATTGGGGAGGAGGTAAAAGGGCTAACAGTGAGGTAGAAAGCTTTTAGGGATAATCCCCAAACTGGTTTGTCTAGGATAAAGCTCATCATGGGCACCACTGACATTTTGGCAGGAAATTAATGTTAACTGCTATAAATGAATAATTTTTAAGGAGTGATGTTCCCATACATGCCATACAAATCCACAAGAAAGACAGGAGGCCACCCCGTCTTGGGACAGCCAGCTTCACATTCTCTGGAGTGTACTTTCTCTTCCTTTTTAATTGTAATTTCTTCCTGTGTCTTCCAAATTAACTCTTTCTTTGGGGAAGACAATCGAGTGCTACAGCATCTCATGTAGATCTTAAGAAAGCTTGATCAGGGGATCCGCAACGGCATAGATCCCCCATGAAGTATGTCTAGCATTTCTTTCTTCATAAAATTATTTTAGGATTATTTGGATTACTATGTATAATTAAAATTTTATGTATAAGCATTATAACTAAAACTGATGGGCACTGGCTTGTGAGAGACTCAGGCAGCAAAGATTTTTTCCCAAGGATAAAGTTTGGGCCAAACATTAAGTTCCAACTGAACTTAGTTTGGACCAATGTATAAGACTGAGTTAGCCTTGTGAAGCGAGACAAAACATATTATGATTTAAATGTCTGGCACCCTTGCCCTAAACTCTATAAAAAAATAAAACTTTTCCTGTCCTTGGAGATCCTGCTTGCATGGCTATGCCCTTGCCTTTCTGCCAAAAAATAAAATATAAAAATTGTAACAAATCCTGAATAAAATGGAGAAGATTGGATCTGATTTCATGTGGCAATTCTTCTCTCATTTCAACCTCGGCTTCCCCTCACCAACACACGAATCTCGACTCATGCTAGGGCTGGACCCCGGCAATCGAGAAAATCTCTCTAGTTTTTTGGGGTTTTTTTGTGTGTGGTACCGGGGTTCCTGGAAACCCTTCTACTTCCGGGCTACACTCCCAGACCTATCTTAATACTTTTTTATTTGGAAATAGGGTCTCTTAAGCCAGCATGGCTGGCTTCGAACCTGCCCGATCCTCCTGTCTTCACCTCCCAAGCGCAGGGATTACAAGCGTATGGCCACCACGCCCAGCTCTCCAGTTTAATTATACGTTAATAGGTCTTGTTCAGGAAATGTTACTGTGATTCATAAATTTTGAATTTGTAGTTGTACATAATTTCATTCTGTGATATATTTGATAGGTTTTCATTCTTTATGCCATATTTTTTTGTGTGTGGTACCAAGATTGGAACCCAGGGGTTTTGTACCTCTGAACTCCACCTTTTTAATATTTTTATTTTTTGAAACAGGGTCTCACTGAGTTGCAAAGGGCCTCACTAAGTAGCTGAGGCTGTCCGCGAACGGTGATCCTTGTCTCTGCCTCCTGAATGCTGGGATTACAAGCCTGTTGTGTTACCACACGTGGCTAGTATAATTAAAATAATTAAAACACACTGACTTTATCAGGTTAAAAATATAGGACCGTACGCCAGGTGTGGTGGCACATGCTTGTGATTCCAATACTTGGGAGGCTGAGAGGAGGATTGCACAGGTGTGAAGCCAGCCTCAGCTACTTAGTGAGGCTCTAAACAACTTAGACCCTGTTTCCAAATAAAATATAAAATAGGTCTAGGAGTATGGTCCAGAGGTAGAAGCCCCCTGGGTTCCATCCCCAGTGTCTGTCTCTCTCTCTCACACACACACCAAAAAAAAAAATAGGAACTCAAGAATCTGCAAGTTGTCCAGGCCACCTAGCATAAAGAGCAATAAGAAAAATATTTACTATAGAAAAACACTCCTTACTGTAGATTTCTTTATAAACTTAACATCAAATTCATCATTTGTACACTTTAAAGGAAATAGTTACTATATTTATATATACTTTTCAAAGTCCAGTTCAGGAGATACCTGAATTCTCCAAAACAAAAAATAAGTGCCCCTAACTCATCTTAGGCCATTATGAGAGTCTCCCCTTACTGGAGAGTGGTCTCACTATGGATGTCACAGACCATGTTATAAGCGCAAAGTGTTTATTCATATATTCATGCAAGCCTAACGAAGCTTCACCTTTATAACCGGTCTTCAGTAAATACTTATTGAATGAAAAGTTACTTCATTTTTAAAAAGTATTGAGTCTCTCATATTTGAAATGTTATCTGCATTCCTACTCCCTGAGATTCATTATAAGATGAGGTAAAGAGATATCACTCTATAAAACTTGGCTGGATTTAATATAGTAAATTAGTATTTTGTATTTCTCTTTTGCAATGCTGGGAACTGAATGCAGGGCCCTGTGACTGCTAGGAAAGTGCTCTACCACTGAACTATCCCCCTGCCTAATTCTGTTTTGAAGATGACATTGCTCTACTCTACAGCCAGCACTTTATCAGTTGCACTATCAATAAGACAAAAGCACCATTGTAACAAAATTCAAATGTTTAATTTTTTCAAAACTTAACTATACTAATGAAAATAAATTATATTTAGACCACCTTCAATATTTGTACATCATCTTCATACAACTATAACAGTGCTTTCAAAAGACATTTTGTAAAGGATATTTCACAATTAAAATGTGTTTCAAAAATAGGGCAACATTAAAGAACATTAGTCTGAAATATATCTCATAATAATGAGAGGTATATTGTTCTTTGTCAAGTTAACTGTACTTGTATTCAAAATAACATGGCTTTTAACTAATGACAATTACTTCTTGTCCATTTCAGTGATTTCTTGGATCCAAAACAAAATTTGTGTATTTATTTCCTTGAAAACATCATTTGTTGACCGTCCTTTCACTGCCATGGAATGATTTGCCTTCTCAATCCAATGGATTTTATTGGGAGCTTGCATCTTCTGTGCCACTTTCTCTAACAAGTTCTAAGGGAAAAAAGAAGAGGATATTATATTAACTCTACTCTGGTGTTTAGAAGATTCTCTCCCCTACCTACACTATATCCACTCACCAAGTATTAGCTAAATACCTACTTTTACAATTTCCTAGATAATGGAATGTGCCCACAGAAATAGGTAACACCATAGAAGAGGCCAAGAATTCATTAGTGACAATAAAAAGTTGGAGTCTTTAAAAAATTTTTCTTAAAAAAACTCTTTCCCAAGGAAATTATATGTTCTGGGAAATAATAATATTGGCCCAATATTATAAATTATAATATTAGCCAAATATTAAGTAATGTATAAATGTTTCCAACTTTTGTTCAAGAGTCAATTTTATAACAATCCCCCTGAATGTTCAAATGATAAACCTAATTAATACACATCCTCATAACTCCAAAATCAGAACATAATCCTTTATTTCCCAAATAAGGGTTGAGCCACTTAACTCTCTTCCCAGAAGATGCATTAAGTTTCTCCAAAGCAACAAAGTAATAAAGGCACAAAACCAACACTAGACTTTAAATTAGCATCTTTCCAAAGAAACTTGCTCCCAAGGTATTTGTCTTTCATTCATACAAACATTCAGTTGTAAGTCACCTTTTCACACATTTCATCTGCTGAGCCTGACACAAACAGTACAGGATCTTTTATACGGAAGAGATCTTCATCTCTGAGTTTATGCTGCTGCTTTGGATGGTGCAGTGGATAAGAAATACAAATAAGACCCCGAACAAAATCATCAGCATCATCTGGCTCAATATGACACATTACAGAAGCAGCTGCTCTGGAGCCCATTGAACGACCTAAAATCAATCAAAATTAAGTTCAGTTTGAAATAAAGTAGAAGTGATAGTGTGGCAAAATTAAATTTCATGTACTGTTCAATGTATTTGCTTACTAAAATATTATTCAATTCAAAAGGTGGCCATTAACAAATTGCAACACCCATTAGGGAAATATATAGCCTTGTGAAAAGGTAAAATTGACATATATCTTGAGATTATACATCAAGTTTAAATTTGATTTAAATATATAAAATGTTTACAACCAAGAGGTCATTTACCAAACCAAATGATCCTTACATTAACTTCCTGTTATCAATTTTAATATTAAAGTGGACACTTAACAAGTACTCACAAGCATTGAAGCTTACCTCCAAGGAAAACACCTGCAAGTTTGTATTCTCCTGAGGCCTTTAGGTAATTCTAGATAAATCAAACAAAAAAAAGGTATCAATTCTTCTATATAATATTCCATCAGAAAGCCAAGTTGTATTATTTTTTATCATTACTGGCACGTATGAAAATTTATGCAAAGATAATCACAAAAATCTAAAAAGGATTTTAGGTTCAAGCTTATTGAGGACATCAGTAACTTAGTGAGTTCCTGTTTCAAAATAAAGGAGGGCTTGATCTGTAGCTTGGAGGTAGATTATTCCTGGGTTCAATACCCAGTACTACAAAAAAAAAAAAAAAAAAAAAAAAAAAAAGTAAAATAGATAAGCAGTTATTTCCCTTTTGGTCCTATCTTCCCTATTAAGTTACATGTTGGGTAATATAATACAGGCAAATGTGGGAGGAAAAATATCCTATTTACCTTTTTATAAATATCCAAGCCCTAAACTATTTACAAAGAATAATTTATTTTTAAAAGGGCCAGTAAAGGCGTCCAATTAGATACCAAATCTGGTATTAGCCTCTAAAATGCTAAAAAACTTAGCATGCTTGAAATAATTTAAAGAAACTTTAGATTTGACTTTTATCCAGGGATTTAAAGCAATGTTTCTAAATAACATAAAGAAGTGCCATATCTGTACATCCACAGTATGATAGGTTAAAGACTCTAAAATGCCAGAACTTTATTGAAAATCATAAGTAGTTCCTCCAGTATCATGGAGGAACATTTATAATGTGAGCATTCATCTCCATAAAACTAAATGATGGTGAGAAAGAAAAATCCAACCACTAAGTAGCCTTCATTTCCAGCTGACTTTCAAAGGATAGTTATTAAGATTTTTAAAGTAAAACAAAATGATTGCTAGCAAAATGTGTCTTAAAATTTATTAAAAAATTTAAACAGAACCTTATGATTTAAATATCAAGAAATTTTCTTACCAAAACTGCTTTATAAGCCTTAATTCTGTGTACAATATTAAGGCCTTTACAGGTAAATCTCAGGCAAAAAAATCCATGAGATGCAAGATGGGATGCCAGTGACATCAAATGAGGAAGATTCATATCTCCTGATGCTCCATGTGTAAGAATTATTCCATACATTAAGTTCTTGCTAGGTACCAAACATACAGCATCCAGTAACTTGCTTCCAAAAGGTATTTTTAATTTTACCTGAAATTGAAGAGAATAAATGGATTAAAGTATTTCCTTCACTATTGAGACAGCTGAGTAAGTTATACATGTTTCTTCTGAGAAACTCATGATTCAAATCACGATCAAACAAAAACTAATGATACTAAAAATAGTAAATACTTAAATGCTTACTGTGTATCAGGTACTGTAAGTGCTTTATGTGTATTGACTCATTTAAACATTCCTTATAATTCTACGAGGCAAGTACTATTATTATTCTCATTTTACAGATAAAGCACAGCAGGTTAAGAAACTTGCCCAAGGTAATATAATCACTGGTTAGGATTCAAACTCAGGCAGTCTGCTCTACAATCCTTATTCTTAACTACTGTTATACTGCCTCTTACAGTGCAAGTTGAAAATAAGAAAATTACTTGGAAGCCATTTAATTATAAAAAAAGAAACCTTGAAAATATAAAACATATGAAAATATTACCTCTGTATGACTCATTTTCACTGTTGAATAATAAACTTAAAGTGCATTACATCTGAGAAGCAAAGGACATCTCCCTGAAAAGAAGATTCTGTTGTGAAAGGTGAATTGTCAGACATGGGTATGATACAAGAACCATGAATGAACACATTTAGTAGCTCAAATACACACATTTGAAATTATCTGTCTTTATATTACTTTCAAGGTTTCTATGGGTACTAAGAACTGATTACAAGGCAAGGTGCGGGGCTGGCAGATAGAAAATAAAGCCATGAAATACCTTGACATGAAAACCTTAAGGTCACTTAAAGCAGATTCTTTATTTTGGCAAAAATAAATATATATGTATGAATAAAAATTTTTGAGCCAAGCATGGTAGCACAAGATTGTAATCTCAGTACTTAGGAGGTTGAGACAAGAGTATGGCAGGTTCAAAGCCAGTCCCCTCTGGATCTTAGCAAGACCATTAAAAAAATAATAATAATAATAAAAGGGCTGGGGGGTGTAGCTTGGAGGTAGAATGTCCCTGGGTTCAACCTACAGTACAGCGGAAAAAAATATTTAAGAATCATAATTCTGAACTATCCTTAATTTCTCTGCATCCATTAATTCATTTCCTTCATCATTATCAGTCTCATCTTCCTCCTTCCCTGTAATAGATGCATGCATTTACTTGCTCTGATGTGTCTTTGCAATGCCTCCCAGTAATGCAGTTTCACCCTTAAACTATAGGTTTGGGTATATGACTTGTTTTAACTAACAGAATATAGACAGGCATTTCAATGTGTCACTTCTAAGTTGAGACTTGGCAAATTCCTAGAAGCCTTTTTGACCTGCACCTTGAAAAAAACATGTTTCAGGTAATTCTGCATTTTCAGCCTGGATTCTGAAATGAACACATATAGAGTGGATGTGAACCTCAAACTCAAGTCTAGGTAGTCCAGCTAAGATCTAAACCATAGCTGACCTTAAAAACCATGAGCAAGAAATTGTTCATCCACTGAAATTTTGAGATGTAGACTCCCTATTAGGGATGTAGCATCCCTATTTTAAGAGAGAACTCTTTTTCAGGACATTATAAGCATCAGAAGCTCACTATTCACGTACTTGCCCCTATTAATATTCATTCATTTAGTAGGCAATAATGTGGTTGGTTTAAAATTCAAAAGAAACCAAAAATAGTGAAAAAAGTCACTCTTTTTCTACTTCTACCTTGCACCTAGAATCTCTTTCTGAAGGAAAACAGTATTACCTGCTTCTGGTTAATCTTTCCAGGTAATACTGTACTTCCATTATTTTCATATGTGTGTAGGTTTATCTAAAAGATAAATTCTTAGGAGAGGAAGAGAAAGTTCTGTGTCAAAGTCCATTTTTTAAAATAAATTTCATTTTTAAATAGGTGGTTATGCACATGGCATGAAATTTTAAAGAACAAAAAATGTGTACTGTAGGCTCATACTATTACCCTCACTCTCCAAATTCCTTTCCCTTTCCAGAATCAATCAAGTAAGCAACTTGTGTATTTTTCCCTTTTTCCTGTTTGAATGTACATATGGGTGAATAGAATTCTTATCTGAGCCTGGAGAGAGAGTGTGTGTGTGTGTGTGTGTGTGTGTGTGTGTGAAAAAGAATTGTTATTGGAGCCTGAGGAGTATTAGTATGGCTGCAAAAAATATAGGAAGTTTGAAAGAGAATATAAAGAAATTTAGGTTTCTGTTTTGTCGTTTTCATAAATGTACCTCTACAGTTAACTATACAATGGGTCTTGCAGCTAAAAAAAATCCTCTACTTTCTCAAGAAATGGAGCTGGGCAAGGTAGTCCACACCTGTAATCCCAGTACTTGGGAGGCTGAGACAGAAGGATTGCAGCAGCTTTACTGCCAATCTAAGTAACTTATATGCCCTCCTTAACTTAGTGAGACCCTGTTCAAGGTAAAAAAAAAATAAAATAGGGCTAGAGGTGTAGCTGAGGTAGAATGCCTTTGGGGTCAATTCCCAATACCACGAAACATAAATAAAAAAATAAAAACGTGAAGCGGGGAAGAATATAGGTATCTAATTGCTGCTTAAAAAAAAAAAAATTCACCTTTTGAGGAGCATTCTACCCTCCAAGTTGAAACTGGTCAGTCCACCTCTCAAGTACTGCGATTACAGGTGGGCAGCAGGACACCTGCTCACAATTCATTTTTATTTAAGCTTCCCACACCCACCACAGCACTACCATCTTCACTTCCTGGACAAAAGTGTCCAGTGCTGTTGTGTTCGTTTTAAAGATTCTGCAGTTTATACAGAATTGTTGTATAGCATTCTCCACTGCTGGTATAGAATTATGTTATGATTTGCAAGCCATTTGCTTTCCAGGGTCCATTATTTGATTGCTAGAGTTTCCCAAGCTATCACTGCGGGATTATGTCTTAAAAACAAACAACCCTTTCCCATAGTTTTCGTGTAATTTCAGGAGTAAAATTAGATGCATATTTTAAGCCACCTGGAATGCGCTTTTACTCTCTTAGCAGGGGTTTGGTGTTTGTGTTTAAAAGAACGCTGCTCTCAAGACACTGATTCTTCACGATAGTGCACACATCCTAGTCTAAAAGCAGCCTGCTTTGGACAGCCCGGGTTTTCATCTCTGGATTCAGGGACGGGCAGGTCTGAAGCCTCGCTCTGCCTCAGTGTCTTTCACTACGGGTAGAGAAAATAACACCAACCTCCTGGAAATCCTTGAAATCTGTGAAGAATAAAACGATATCCTGGCCGTAGAATAGTGACCACTGCGCGGACTTTCCCTGACCACTGCTCACACTCGGCGTGTGACCCGTGGCCCATCTGACGCTAAGGGACCCACACGCCACATCCACCTCAACTTTCAGTTAAAAAGCCGTTCGCGCGCTGCCTGTCCCGCCCGCGGCCTGCCGGCCGGCCGGCCGTCAGCGCCGCCCCGGGCTCGGTCCGCGCCGCGCACGGGGCAGCCTGGCCGGGGGCGGCGCCGGCTCAACGGCCCGGGCTCGCCTTTCTTCGCGCCCCCGCGCCGGGCCCTCCCTCCCCGCCCCGCGCCCAACGGCCCGCCCGCGCCGCGGCCCCGCGCCGACTCACCGCCCAGGCCGCCGCGGCCGGCGCCAACCGCCCCGCTCTCTTCAGGGAACAAACTAGCACGCTCGAAGCGACCGCCTCTCCGCCCCGTCAGCGCGCCCCGCGACTGCGCACGCGCGCGCCGGCCGCCCCGCCCCCACCCCGGGCCAGGCCGCGGGGCACGCCGGGAGCGCGAGTCTGCAGCCCGCGCGCGCAGGGCCGCTTCCCGCCGCCGCGGCCGCTCGACGGTGGGCGCCTGGGGACGCCGGCCAGGCGGTTCCAAACCGTTCGGGGCGAAGGGCGCGGGGTCCCGCTGGCCGCCCCCGCCCGCCGCGCCTCACCGTTACCTCGGGGCCGTGGAAACCGTCGCCCAAGTGCCGTCTGGCCGCCCCTGCCGGCGGTGCTCAGCGTCCTCCACACAGGGCCGCGGGACCGTGACCCCGCCCCCCAGGGCCTTCCAGAAGCTTCCCACCTCTCCACGGCACCTCCTCCTCCCTGGACCTTCCAGAAGCTTCCCACCTCTCCACGGCACCTCCTCCTCCCTGGACCTTCCAGAAGCTTCCCATCTCTCTATGGCACCTCCTTCCCCCAGGGCCCTCCAGAAGCTTCCCACCTCACCACGGCACGTTCTCCTCCCAGAGCCTTCCAGAAGCTTCCCATTTCCTAACGTGACCCCCTTCTCTCCAGAGCCTTCCAGAAGCTTCTCATCCTCCAATGTGAACGCCCCTCCTCCCAGAGCTTTCCAGAAGCTTCCCACCTCTCAACCTGACCCCTCCTCCCAGAAGTTTTCTATCTCCTAGTGTGATCCCAACATCCACAACTTTCCAGAAGCTTCCAGTATTGCATGCAGACCCTCAGAGCCAAAGTCCTTATGCCCCAGTACCCACGCTTCTCCTTCCCCAGGTCCTTGCGCACTAGGCCACACTAGGCTTGGCTTCTGCCTTTCCTGCTCCTCACACGTCCCAGCCTCCATTTCCATGATCTCTATGCACACATCATGTTTTCGTTGAAGCCGCCTCTAACATGCCGTGGAAGCATTAGATTTAATTATTTAGGATTGTGAAATATTTTGTGTAAGTGTGTCTTATCCGTTTGTTAGACTTAATTCTTCAAATTAATGTTTCATAGTTTTCAAAGCTGTTAAGTATTGTTTTGTGCAGTTTTAGAAGTGTCTTTTTTGTTATTTTATTTTGCTTTTGGTGTACGTGATAGTTTTGGGGGATTAAATCCAGGGGGATTTTTACCACTGAGCCATACCTCCATCCCTTTTTATTTTTTTATTTTGAAAGATGATCTCACTAAGTTGCTGAGACTGGCCTCCACTCTGTGATTCTCCTGACTCAGCCTCCCAAGCACTGGTATTACAGGTGTGAGCTACTATGCTTGGCTTTGTTTTCTAATTTAGTGGCAATTGTATCCATTATTTTTAAATTTTTATACTTTCTACTTTTTCTAGATTTATTGTGCTTGCTTAGCTCTCTAGCACTATGTTGAACGTCTATGAGATTGAGAATTCTTGTTTCTGATTTCAAAGACAATGCTTTTAGACGATGGTTTGGGGTTAGTGGGATCTGGTGGCACACATCTGTAATCCCAGAGATGTGGCAGGAAGATAGGAAGTTCAAGGCCAGCTTCATCAATTTATTGAGACCATTTAAAAAAAAATTTCAAGTGGAGGCTAGGGACAGGGTTGTAGCTCAATGGTATGGTGACCCTGGGTTCAAACTTCAGTACCACAAAAAAAGGAAAAGGAGAAGTATTGGGTTTAAGAGCAGACTTCTAAAAGTATGCTCAACTCCTAACCTGGATATGAGTCTTTGAAAATATTAAAATTATTGAGGCCATCCTGGATATCACATGGGCCTTAAATGGAATGACAGGTGTGTTTATGAGAGACAGCAAAGGACAAAACACACTGAGGAGCCAGGCTTGGTGGCACACACCTGTAATCCTATTACGTGGGAGGCTGAGAGGAAGATCACAGGTTTGAGGATAACCTCAAGAGACACTCATCAGCCTAGTGAAACCCTGTTTCAAAATAAGTAATAAAGTAGGGCTACACACAGCACTGAGGAGACAATTCTGTAATGACTGAGGCAGAAGGTGGAGAGAAAGGTGCATAACATTAAGACATTTTAAGACCTGCCAGAAGCTGGAAGAAGGGTGTTGGGATTCTTCCTCAGACATCCAGAAGGAAGCCAGTGCCTTTGTTTCAGACTTTTGGACCCCAGAACCAGAGAGAATACATTTCGGTTGTTATCAGTCACCCAGTTTGTGATAATTTGCTGAGGCAGCCTAGGAAATTCCTGTAGAAGATAACGAAGGACTTGGGGGTGAGGAAAGAATTCTTAAGTCTTAAGAAACACTAGCCTTAAAAGAAAAAAATTGACATATTCTCTCTTAAAATCATGACCTTTTGCCAGGCAGAGTGGCCTATGCCTATAATCCCAGTACTCAGGAAGCTGAGACAAGATCACAGGTTGGAGACCAACATAGGCAACTTAGTGAGACCATGTCTCAAAAATGGCTGAAGGTATAGCCCAGAGTTAGAATGTCCTTGGGTTTGATTCCCAGTACCACGAAATAAAAATACTTTGAGCATTAAAAGACACTGCAATGACTAACACATGGCATAAAGTATGGTATATGCAGCATATAGAACCAATTAAACACTAGTTCCAAAATGTTTCTTTGAATTCACAGGAATTCAAACTTAGTAGAAAAATGGACCATAAAAAAATAAAAATTCAGGAAAGTAACACAAAAGGCTCATAAGGCTCATAACCATATGAAAAAATGATCTGCCTCAGTAATCAGAGAAATTGAAATTAAAACATAAGAAGTTACCAGCTGGGCATAGTGGTACATACCTGTAATACCAATACTTGGGAGTCTGAGACAGGAGGGTTGCAGGTTCAAGACTAGCACTCAGCAGCTTAGTGAGACCTTGTTTCAAAAAAAAAAAAAAAAAGAAAAGAAAAAAAGGCTAGGGCTTGGGGTAGAATGCCCTGAGTCCAATCCCCAGAAATACACAGAGACAAACACATGAAAACATGAGTTATCATTTTGAACCAAACAGTGTGACAACAAATTAAATCTGATAATATTATTATTAGTAAAAAAAGTAAAGCTACTGAAATTTCTATTTCTGGAAAGAGCATACATTTGGACAATCAGTTTGGAAGAGTCCATAAACACACACATACACACACACACACACACACACACACACACACACACAGTGGGGGAGGGAGAGAGAGATAGGCTCAGTAATTTCACTTCTAATCAAAAGTGGCTAAGAAAAATGAACAAGAATGTCCAAGGTAGCATTGTTTGGGAATTACCATAAAATGGGACTTACGCAAAAAAGTCCATCTATTATGCGATAGTAAGATATAGTGGTACTACTCATATAACAAAATATTGTCAACCTGCAGAACTGAGTGAACTGCCACTACATGAACCAATAGGCAAGCAGCAACAACAAAAGTTTGGTATGACTTTTATTTATACAGATTTCAAGTAGGAAAAATTATATTGCTTAGGGATAGATATGTGAGGAGTAAAACTATAAATAAAAGAAAAGGTTATCACAGCCATCATAATACTGTTCACCAGGGAGCTGGGGATAGGTCAGGATATAATGAGTCTATGGTATCAACAGTGTTCTGTTTTATGAACCTAAGTGGAAATTTCAAAGAAAAACCAGAGCTGGACAATAAAATGGTTAAAAAACAGGTTACCAGGACTATTGCAATAGGTGAAAAGTCCTCAACATAGGTTGAGACTCAATTTTAAATACAGTGTGGTCAAGTGGGAATTTATCACCAATGAGGAGAGCTGGGGATCGTTGGATAGAAAATTGCTAGCAGGCAGCATCCTAGAGATTCTGGTTAAATGGACCTAACAGGATTCTTGCCGAATACAGGACAGGGTGATCAAACATCCCCCGGGGGAAGGCAGCAGAAGAGGAACTGATTAGATAATGCCAGTGATCAGATTTGGAGGATCAGATATGCAGGATGGGGGAGTTTTGTTAAATCTACTTGACAGGTTTCTTGCTGAAACTAAATTTTAGAAGAAAGTTCACAGGCTGACCTAGGGGAGATGTTCAGAAGCCAGGTGAAAGCTTGGTTAAGCAGATCCTTGTCACGATGTGGATGTTTTCTTGTAATTGTTATTATTATTTAGTACTGGAGGTTAAGTCAAAAGGAATTCTACCTCTGAGCTATACTCCCAGCTCAATTTTATTTTTATTTTTTATTTTGAAACAAGGTCTCACTAAGTTGCTGAGGGAACCTTGATAAATTGATGAGGCTGGCCTTGGACCTGCAATCCTCCCAAGTTGCAGCCTCCCAAGTCTTACAGGTGTGTACCACCGTGCCCAGCTTCTTATAATAATTTTTAAACTGCATATATGTTATACATTCTTCTGTGTCAAGACCTCACAATTTAAAAAATCATAAAAATGTATTTAACTGGATGATGCATGAAAAGAAGCCAAGTAAAGGAATTTGCAGGGCATTACATATGACTCAGTGTTAGGATTTCTAGTTCCTTTTTAATCTTTCAGCTGCATTTGAAGCGTTTCATTTACCCAGTTAATGTTTGTTAACCTTTCTAGTTGTGGGTACCCTATTAGGCTGTAGCGATACATACAAGAAAATCATGGTCTCTGCAGTCAAGTTGCTTAAAAATCTGGGGTGGGGGGAAGAGAGAGAGAGAGTGCTAGTTCACTCTCACTCAGAGTAGGGTGAACACAAGGATACAAGGATGCAGAAGGAAGATGCAGAGGGGTGGCTCGTTTCAGAAGTGAGTACTGAAGGAAGTCTACACTGGATGCAGAAAGGTGGGTCACAGCATTCCAGACCAAGGGAAGAGCCAACACCCAGAAACAGGAGTTGGCAGAACAGTGATAGGAATGTTTTCTTTGTTGTTGTTTTTTGTTGTTTGTTTTTGGTACTGGGAACAGGGACATTCGACCTCCGAGCTATACCCCCAGCCCTACTTTTTATTCTTCATTTTCAAGCAGGGTCTCACAAAGTTGCAGAGGCCTCACTGAGTAGCTGAGGCTGGCCAGATACCGTGATCCTCCAGTCCCAGCCTTCCAAGTACTGGGATTACAAGCGTGCTCCACCATGCTCAGCTGACAGGAATGGTTTTGTCAGACCTCAGGGTACACAGTAGAAAGTGGTGGGAGACTTGAGGAAAGATGCAAGCAGAGGCTGAACAGGTGTGGCTCTGAGTGGCTTAAAAGATTTGTTGCTTAGTCATGTACATAACACCAGCAGGTGGTGGGCAGACTGCTAAAATCAAGGACCCAGCTCCCTTCTTTCTTCTGCTCCAAGATCCACATATGGCTAATAATTTAGCACTACACAGGCCTTTAAAATATAGTTTTATTATAAAATTCTAAAAATGTGCTTTATAAGACTGCCATGGGAATACTGCATAGGTGCAAACATCTTCATAACGCAAACGATCACACAGGAGAATTTACGCTGTGGAATTAAGACTTAAAAATATTCTTCTTTTCAGTTAAGAGTCTTCAGAGCACCGTTATTTGAATGGAAGGTATTTTTCATATCAGAGTTCATCTTTGGTCTGCAATTAAGAAGCAACATATTTAGAGCCATTGAGAAGTTTAATGTGAGCCAAGACGACATGCACGAGCTAAAAATTATTTTCCCCTAAAAGTAAAAGTGAGCGGGAGCCCAGTCGCTGCTCTGTGCTTGTAGGAACTATTTCTGGAGGATCCATATTATCCAAGGGTAAAATGACACTGTGTTGCACAGGGCTCCTGGTGGGGAACCACACATACCCGGGTCTGTGTCGCTGAGAGCCGTTCTGTTATGAACAGAAGTGAACACTTTGTCCTGGAGTGGACAAAGAATGAGATAGGAACAAAGCTCTGATTCTGTCCTGAACTTGCACTAATCAGTGAAGGTACTGACTTGGCACCTCTAAATTACTAAGACAAAGATAAAAGTAAACAGCCATGGACAAAGAAAGCTGCAGTCTCCACTGGAGCCAAAGTAAGCATTGTTGATCCTAAGTCACAAAGTTGGCGAGGGGTTCCTTTTATTTATATTGTGGTGCTGGATGGAACCCAGGGGTATTCTACTTCCAAGATATACCCCCAGCCCTATTTTATTTTTAAACAGGGCCTCATTAGGTTGATGCGAGTCTCACTACTTGTTGAGAATGTCATTGAACCTGCCTCAGCTTCCTCTCTCAGACTCCTAAGTAGTAGGATTACAGGCCACCACTCCCAACTGTTTTTTGTTTTATTATTTTTTGCAGTACTGAGGACTTAAACAAGGGGCATTCTAACTCTGAACTATATGCCCAGCCCTATTTTTTATTATTTTGAAACAGGGTCTCACTAAGTTGTGGAAGGCCTCACTAAATGGCTGAGGCTGGCCAATAACCTGCAATCTTTCTGTCTTAGCCTCCCAAGTACTAGGATTATAAGTGCGCCTACCTTATGTTTTATTTTTGGAACAGGGTCTCACCAAGTTGTTGTGGTCCTCACTAAACTGCTGAGGCTGACTTCAAACTTGCAATCCTCCTGTCTCAGTCTCCCAAGTACTGGGGTTACAGGTGTGTGCCACCATACCTGGCATGAGGAGTGCCTTTTGATTTGGCCTTTCCTGTTTCATCATAGGCTCTAAGTGACCTCATGGACTTGGCGGGGTTAACACTAGTGCTGTACCAGGAGAGGGCCAGTGAGTTAGTGATAAATCAGTTCTCCAAAAAAGACAAAAACAAAAGCAAAACAATCAGTTTTGTAAAATGCATTGATTATCAGGGTGGAAATACTCCTGCTAGGCGGATTCCTGGCTACCAAAACTAACTAGTGTGCAGACTTCCTGAACACTTAATAACTGTTGAGCTCATGTGAGCTGCTTCTGTCATCTCACTGGGGCCTGCTCACCTGGTCCCTTTTAAATACTCTTAAGAGGCAGGCATAAGAGCTGCCCAATCTGCTGTCTCATCTTTAGCTACAATACCACAATTCTGAGTTTGTTCATTCAGAAACATAACAGTGTTGCGAAAAATAATGTCAAGCCAGAATACTTACATATGCATACACACACAAATACACACAAATACAGTTTGTACAATTTAAATTCTGTGAAACAAAAACCAAACTATAATCAAAATACCACTCTCTCACCATACGATCTCTCCAATATGCAAACATGCACACAATCTGATCATGAGGATTATTTACTTTGCTATAATCCACCTAGATGATTTTTAACTAAATTATTTTATGGGTTTAGTTTTGTTACCAAAGAAAACAAAAGCAATGATTGTATGACTTCTAAAGTCCTTGTTAGCCTAACAAATCTGTATATGAGCCAGGCGGGGTGGTGCATACTTGTTATCCCAGTACTTGGGAGGTTGAGACAGGAGGATCACAGATAGGTGGTCAGCCTCAGTTACTTTTTGAGGCCCTCCATAACTTAGTGAGACCCTGTTCTAAAGAAAAAAAAAAAAAAAAAAAAAAAAAAAGAGGACTGAAGGTTGTAGCTCAGAGGTAGAATGTCCCTGAGTTCAATCTCCAGTACCTCAAACCAAAACCCACAAACAACAAGATCTGTATATGAATTTAACTTTTGTAAATGAAATCATCATGCTGTGGTATTAACAAAAATTGCTTTTTCTTTTTTTCTTTTTTGTGGTACCGGGAATTGAAGCAAGGGTGTTCCAACTCTGAGCTACACCCCTAGCCACATTTTATTTATTTTTTTATTTGGAAACAGGCTTTCACTAAGTTGCTGAGGTTGGCCTCAAACCTGCAATCCTCCTGTCTCAGTCTCCCAAGTACTGGGATTAGAGGCGTGTACTGCCATACTTGGCTCAGAGATTGCTTTTAACTGAACATTTTGCTAACACCAGTACTCATGGTTGTAATTTTTTCATCTCTATATTGGAATGATGAACTTTGGCAAACCTATCTCAAGGTAGACAAGAGAATGTGATGGTCCATGTGAAAATATTTTTCTTTACTATTTTGGTGGGACTGGGGCTAGAACCCAGGGGCATTCTGCCTCTGAGCTATACTCCCAGTCCTTTTTATTTTTTTATTTTGAGAAAAGGTCTCCCTAAATTGCTAAGTTTTGCTTTGAACTTGTGAGCCTCCCATCTCAGCTTCTGGGTGCTGCGGTTAGAGGCTTGTATTACCATGCCCAGCTTGAGGATACTTTCCAAACTGTAAACCTCTACTTAAATGCCATGTCCCTCAGCTTTGCCGGAGAGCTACTCTCTCCTCTTCCTGCACTGCATTTTAACACCCTCTCTTGTGCACCGTTATCATCTACTGCCCAGGTCTCTCGGGTAGACTGAGTTGCTCGGAGGCCTCTGGAGGAGGAGCTCAACCACTTGTTGTCTAATTGAGTAACTAGAGGAATGAATGCAAACGTGGATCAACAAGGTCAGATCAGTTACCTTTTTCCTGTGGCATGTACAAGGAAAGAGGTCGTCCTCGGTCTGTGGCTCTACCCTCTTCATGCCCTCTCGGACTTGGGGCTCACTCACTTGTAAGCTGGCATATTCCTGTTAAGTGGCAACATAGAAGCATTCCTTATGCAAAACTCCACATGCACTCACAAAGCGAGACACTGCAATGTAGGTGAGATTCAGATGTGTAAGGTCCTTTGGAGCCTTCATACCCCAACAACAGAGATGGAGTCCTGGAAGTTCTTTGAACTCTGGCTGTCTATTCCTAACAAATCTCTCTTATTCTATCCCAATGTGTGTGTGTGTGTGTGTGTGTGTGTGTGTGTGTGTGTGTGTGTGTGTGTGTATGTGTGTGTGGTATTGGGGATTGAGCCCAGAAGCATTCTACCTCCAAACTACACCTTCAGCCCTATTTTATTTTTATTTGGAAATTGGGTCTTGCTAGGTTGATGAGAGTATCAGTACTTGCTGAGACTGTTCTTGGACCTTCAATCCTGCTGTCTCAGCCTCCTAAGTACTGGTATTACAGGTGTGCTCCACTGCACCTGATTTCTTCCCAAATGTGTACGACTATCTTTGTTTTTTTTTGTTTTGTTTTACCACCTTCTGTCTTATAGTAAAAATAATTTTTTCATAGACTCTTCCCCAGAATGAGAATTTGAGGACAGATTCTGCCTTCCCCTCCATAGCTTATGTAAGCCTCACATGTCATGTTCATTGATTATGTTCTTACTCTAGGACAGGTGTGAGGTGCTCAGCACTGATGTTAAGTTTTTATGAATGAATGAACATTGCCCATGGGATCTTTAGAAATTCAGATGTGAATCTCCCTATTCATTCATTATACACAGTTCATTATTTCCCATTCATTACATATAGTTCATTATTCCCCATTCATTATATACAGTTATCCAGCATAATATGCACATTATATACAATTCATTCATACATAGTTCATTATTCCTCATTCATTAATTATACTTATTATACACAGCTCACCCTCTTCATCTTTTCACTGTTTCCTAAGGAAGTTTAAAAAACAGGAGAGGCCAGCACAGACCAGAAACAGACCAATTTTTCTTTGTAGCAGAGCCAAGCGTATGAGACTCAGTATCTGTAATTCTGTGATAAAAATCTTAGTCTAGCTCTAGTAAATCTTGCAAATTACTTGTTTACTGCAGCATTTTTTCATGAGCCTTTTAATTTGTCAATGTCTTTTTTTCTCTTTTTTACAATCCCTAAATGTTTAGCTCCATGAAAATAATTTCCAAATCATGGTTTGAGCCAGATGTGGTGGTGAATGCCTATAATCCCAGTACTTGGAAACTGATACAGGAGGATCACAGATTCCAAGCCAGAGTACACTAACTTGAGATCCTGTTTCAAAATAAAAAAAATAAACAGGGTTGGGTGTAGCTCAGTGGTAAAAGCACCCCTGGGTTCAATCTTCTCCACCACCACCACCACCACCACCACTCCTCCTCCTCCTCCTCCTCCTCCTCCTCCTCCTCCTTCTTCTTCTTCTTCTTTTTCTTCTTTCTCTCTCTTTCTCTCTCTCTCACTCTCTCTCTCTCTCTCTCTCTCTCTCTCTCTCTCTCTCTCTCTCTCAAGGCTCATCAGGGCCTTGATGAAAGGCCCAGACACATTTCCCACTCTTTGCAACAAAAAGTTCTGTTAGGCATCAGTGATAAGATACAAAAAAAAAAAAAAAAAAATATCTAGGTAACTTTGCAGAATTGGAGGCCAATTTCTTAATCAATCACATACTGCATAGTTGTACTTTTTCTTTGATATTATAACATTCTTTGATGTTATAATATTCTTCACCAGCTAAATCTTTGGTTTTTCAACTACTTCTCACCTTCACTTAATATTTGTCCTTGATTTTCATCCAAAGAGTTGCATGACACTTCTTATATTAATATGCTTTTAGAAATTGACAGATTATTTGCCTCTAACATGTCTAATTGCAAGCTATATGACTACTTTCTTGAAAAATACTGACCTGAAAAAGTTTGAAATAATAGCAGAATATATCATCACCCATGAGATTATTTCTTGCAAATTCTTGTCCTGCTTTTGCTATCTTCTTTGCCTATGGGAATTTTAAAAAAGAATTTAATGAGACATATTTTCCCCATGTAGACACATGCAAACAGATCTTCAGAGTACAAATACAGTGATAGAACGACAGCAAGCATATCCTTTGGGGTAGCGTGAGATGGCTAAAAACAAAAGAAAACAAAACAAAACAAAAGCCAAACATTTAACAGAGCGCATGTGTTCAAATCAAAGAGAGGTTTTCAAGACTAGAAAGTCTGAGAAAGCATTTGGGCTTCTTAGAATTAAGCCTCTGCGTAGAGAGAAGATATACACAAAATAAAATAACATTGACTTTGTAAAGTAAATGCAAAATGAAGCTCTGCTAATGCATTGTCCTCACAGTTTCCAGAAGACAGACTGTTGCTTATTCAGGTAACCCCTCTTTTTACCTCATTTTACTCCATAGCACATGTCCTGTAGGCTGGCGTGCGCGCGCGCGCGTGCGTGTACATGCATGCGTGTGTGTGTGTGTGGTAATGAGGATTAAGCCCAGTAGAAGACTGCCACCGAGTTACACCGCCATCCCTTTTTATTTATTTTTAAAATGTCTTGCTAAGTTGCTGAGGGCCTCGCTCTATTGCTGAGGCTGGCATCAAACCTGTGATTCTTCTGTCTCAGCCTCCCAGGAACTGGGACACAGGTGTGCGTCACTGCACCCAGCTCATCCTGGCCATCTTAATGATCACATTGCTAGCAGAGGAAATGCATGTGCTGCAGGCCAAGCCAACTGAAAGAGAAACTATGATCCAGGACAACTTCTGATTCACATGCAGAGTGGACAGGTAATCCAAGATGCAAAGGCTGTGTTCACACCAGAAGTGCTGCGCTACTTGCCAGCAGGCACTTTGCCAATTACCTATCTGAGGATCGTGAACACTTTCCAGGTGCGTGGCGTTTTGAATGCACCCTGTGACATTGGGTTCCAAGTGGGAGTGGGCCTTCCAGGAGGCTTACCTCTTCGTCATGATCTTTTGCCCACTGAAGTTTTTCCAGCAGGTCGCTCAGGTTGCTTTTAACTGGAATGTAGTGTATCCAGGGCTGCAGCTCGTTGTAAAAGTGCTCGTAGTAGATGGAGTCCTGCTTCAGCACAACGCTGTCACCCACCAGTAGATAGGGCAGGCGGTACGCTGCTACGGTGCCATCGATGTTTATTTGATACTTATGCTGCAAGTCAGCAGTAGAGGAAAAGAACCGCCAATAAATTCCCACTTGCCACTGTTTTTTTTCTTGTCCCCATTCACACATCAACTTGCCATCCTCAGATACTAACTGGCCTGATTTTGCCATCTGCCTCGGCCATGTAGTAACTGCTCTTATACCCCACAGTGACAAAGAGCTAAATGCTCCTGTTGATACGGTCCTGAATTTCACAAGACAGCAACAATTTAATGTTGACACAGCCAATAAAATGAAATGTTGTTCTCAGGCTGCAACATAGGAAGGAAAGATAGATTTGTAATTCTGTGATTCTTCTACTTCTTTATTGACCGCATGTATGTACCTAGCACATTCTGTGTCATGTTAACCATGGTTTGACACACCAGATGGGCACACGTATGCTTTAAATTAACAAGCTTCGGGGCAAGAACATCTGTGAATAGGAATATTCCTAGAACTATGATATGCAATAACTTTAGCTGTAGAAAATTCATCAGACAGGAGTAGGGCCAAGACATAATGAAACATTTCTCCAAAGAAGGTTGGCTAGTATCTGTTCTCTTGAGTTATAATTTCTTGCAAAAACACTGACGATTCAGCATATGGTATTGTTTAGGTCGACCTCCCTCCACGTAACTCCCCAGCCATCTGCAGGGCAGACAGAGCTCAGTAATTACTTGCCTTCCCCCACTCAGAGGGAGACAAACTTTTGCCCATCTCTTTCTTCACTCCAGAAGATTTCAGAAATCACCCAGAGGTCTAGAGAGCTGGGCAGTGTACATAGCTTTTTGTTGTTGTTAGAAAAAAAAAAGATGACTTCCTGGGAAACATGAGTGCTCCACATTCCCAATGCATATGCTTCGTGGCATCCCCAGAATTCCCAGGCAGAATGTTTCAATAGGTTTCAAGTCATTGCTCACCGGAAGGCCTGACAAGAGACACCTGGTTTACATCTCCTATAGTCTGTTTCCATGCTCTGGTTCTGGGAAACAGTATTTGTAAAATGACTTACATGTACTTATTAACGAAAAAGGATTTGAGCTGATGTGTGCTTCTCTTAAGAGTTAGCTGGACAAACAAAAGATAGCTCTACCCAGCTTCTGAGCTCTCTTACAGACAGTGGAAAAACAGAAAAGACTGACTACCGATGAGGCTATACCTTAAAGAAATCGAAAAATGAGATGTGTTTCACAATGGGGCCGTACAGGCTCTCGTCGTGCTTAAAGAAGAAAAAGTTGGTGAAAGCAGCGTCGATGAGTTCCGGGTGTTTTCTACTGAGTTTCACCAGCTCTAGTCTCTCCTTGTGGCTGTCTCGCCCTCTCCAGACGGCGGTAGAGTTTTTACTCTCCCAGGGGGGTCCCGTGTTGGCTTGCACAGACATTATATCCAGACTTACTCTAAAAGACAGAAGCGCAACCCGTCTTCCTCCCAAACCATTCCATCACCAAGGCAGATGGACAAGAACTCACCAAAGAGAACAAACCAAGGCTGGGGTCCACCCTGCCCCTCTCTCACCGGCCCATGGTTTCTAGAACAGAGTCGGTCAAGTCGTAGGTGGGCATCACAATGTCCTTGGAATCCGTGGAACCACACCAGGAAAAGATTGGATGGATGTTTGAGTTGGATTTCTTTTTTTCCAAAGGCCAGTCTCCCAAGTTAACAAAAAATTCCATATCTGGCATCTTTACCTAGGGAAAAGAAAACAGAGCTTATTCACAGTTCTTGCATTGTGTTTAACCTTAGATTTGCCAATTAAAATTAACACGCATTCCTGTAATTCCAGGAGGAGGCTGAGACAGTAGGATCACAGGTTCAAGGTCAGCCTCAGCAACTTAGCGAGGCCCTGTTATTTATTTATTTATTTTTGGTGGTACTGGGGTTCCTGGAAGCCCTTCTACCTCCGGGCTACATTCCCAGACCCATTTTTACATTTTTTAATTTGAAATCCGGGTCTCCTAAGCGCCATCCTCCTGTCTCTGCCTCCCAAGTGCGGGGATTACAAGCGTGCACCACCACGCCTGGCTTAGCGAGGCTCTGTTTAAAAAATAAAAATTAGGACTGAAGGTAGAGCTCAGCAGTAGATGATCCTAGGTTCAATTCCTAGTACCACACACACAAAACAAACAATAAATAAACAATAAAAATAATAGTTGTACCAAATGAAAGGCAATCTTACAAGCTTCAGGCAATTATTTCAATTTGAACAGGGGTAACTTTCCCAAATATGTTTATACACATGAGCATATAATCTAAGTTTCCTTCCTGTCCTGTCTGAATTGGTCAACAGACTTACTGCAAAAGGGATGAGGTGGCAAAGGTGATGTCTGTTCCCATGCTGCAAAGAGACGCTAAGATGATCAAAGAGAGAGATTTACGTGAAAATAATTTTAAAAAGTATAATTAGAATGCTAAGGACTCTAACTGTGGTTTCTCATAATAAGCTAGATACTCCCAATTTAAAAATATACTTCAGGGAAGTGGCAGGAACAGGATTTGAATCCGGGAAGTCCAACACCAAGGCCAGCAGAGTGATTTCCAAGCTATGCTGCCCCTACTGACAAATGCCATGAATATGTTAAAGGAGCCTGCTTTATTAGTCATAGAAAATGCTTAGAGTATGTGCCAAACAAACAATATATGTATTTTTATATAATATGTATTTATAAATAAATGTTATATATATTAGGAACTGTACTGTGTTGGTCAGTCTGAGAAGCATCTTGAGACTGGAGTCTTGAAAAAAAATTCTTATTTTTCCATGGATAGACATAAAGAAGCAAGAAATATTTTCCAGTATTCTGATGTTTTAACTTAAACAAGGCATAGTACTGATCCTAAATAATTTAGAAGTAACTAGCTGGGTGTGGTGGCCCATGTCACCTTGGGAGGCTGAGACAGGAGGATCACAGGTTCCAAGACAACCTCAGCAAGTAGTGAGACTCTCAGCAACCTAGCGAGACCCTGTTTCCAAATAAAAATTAAAATCGGAAGCCGGGCGTGGTGGCGCACGTTTGTAATCCCAGCATTCGGGAGGCTGAAACTGGAGGATCGCGGTTCGTGGTCAGCCTCAGCTACTTAGTGAGGCCCTCTGCAACTTAGACCCTGTTTTAAAATAAAGAATAAAAAACAGGGCAGGGGGTGTAGTTAGGAGGTCAAATGGCACTGGGTTCCATACTCAAACCCGCAAAAAAAAAAAAAAAATAAATAAATAAATAAAAAAAATAAAATAAAATAAAAATCGGGCTGGGGCTATAGCTCAAAGATAGAATGCCTCTGCATTCAATCTCCAGTAAAACACACAAGCACACACCACACACACACACACACACACAGACACACACACACACACACACACACAGAAAATGTAGAAATATTCTGAACATTCTACCTATGAGCTATTCTACTCCCTTTTATTTTTTGTTTTGAAACAGAATCTCATTAAGTTGCTGGGGCTGATCTTGAACTTGTGATCTCCCTGTCCTAGCCTCTCCAGTACTGGTATTACAGGCTTATAATACCAGTAAACACCTGGCTGCTTTGTAATTTTTAGAAGAAAAGTACCATGATGTTCCATGAGTAATTCAATCAAAACATGCATACATTATTCCATAAATAAATATTATGATGACTATACAGACATACGATTGGAAAAATTGTTGGCATGGCTTTTTATACCAGCCATTTTAGCATTCCTGTGAAAGTATACCTCTAAGAAATAAGATTTTGTATAAGGGAAGTATTTTTTGGACTCAACGTAGGTTTAATATCAAACTCATTTCACTGTAAGGTCATTTTCTTTCCTCTTTAAGGCACTGTTATGGGTTGACCTGTTTTCCCTAAGAGACAGGCTTAAGTTCCAAACCCCAGTATCACAGAATGAACTTATTTGGAAATTGGGCTGTTGAAGATGATATTAGTGATGATGAGATCATGCTGGAGCAGAGCTGGCTTTTATTCCAAAATGAAAGGTGTCCCTATGACAAGAGAAACAGACATGCAGACAAATGAAAAGAGAAGGCCCTGTGATGAGAGGCAGAGACAAGAGTGATGTCGCTACAAACCAGGGAACACCAAGGACGGAGGCTCTGCTGGCTCTCTGACTTTGGACTTCTGGGATTTAGAACTGTGAAAGAGTAAGTTTCTGTTGTTTTGAGCCACACAGTGTGTAGCACTTAGTTACAGCAGCCTTAGAAATTAATATGGTACCATACATGTCATAAAACTTCAGAACAGTATTACAGTAAGGCTCCAGAAGAAAACACCCCTGATGTTGTATCAGCTTTATTTTATATTATATTATGCAACAGGCATCAAAATTGCCTGTTACGACTCAGAAAATACTCACCTTTCTTGTCAAAGAAAGTAGTATGGCATCCATGAAAATTCTAAAACCTACATGTTCACCATGAGTCTTGATATAAACCTAAAAGAGAATAGGACATTTCTATATTAGTCTAAAAGTACTGGCAGACTTCACTGAGGAAACGCTTGCCACGTTGGTTCCTGTTAGGATGATATTTATAAAACCCTTTACCTACCTGTAGCCAAGTGGTCAAAACAAAACAAAATCAGGAAAACAAGTAAACCTCCGTCACGTGTGGTACCTTGTTATCCTTTAAGGTGTAGTGACACAAGCTCTGCCTCTGCCCAAATCTTTTTGGGATTTCTGCTGCAATCTTTTCTGGATCCACAGTAGGGAAATGTGCCAGATCTTTCTGAATCTGAGTAATGGTTCCTGGGCAGTTCATCTCCCTCAACCAGGCTGCAGTGTCTTCCAAAGGACAGTCACAGCTCTCATGGTAAACTGGCCCTGTTTACACAAGTAACAAAGTACAGTGGTGAAGACTTCAGTCAGCATTTGAAACATGCAACAAACATCCAGAATACAGGCTTCCTGAATTCCGACGAGTTACATAGAAAGGCATTTTGATTGAAAATGTATGTTTAAAGAAATATACTTATTATATTGCGGCATAATGCAGAAGTCAGCTCTCTATCCTGACAACTCTTCACAGTGAAAACAAAATTTTCATACTCAAGTCTACTTTGCACGAGTTAAAAAAAAAGCCAGCAGGTACTAATTTATGCTCTACAAGGGGGAGTATAGTTTATTCTTTATGTTTAGTAAATTTGAAGATCATCAAACATTCATAAAAGAATATTAGAAGACTATAACTGTTTCAATAAAAGAAAAGATAAAAATGAGATTTAAATTAATATTTCAATTTTCTATTATACAAAACTGTTTCTTAAAGTGTCTGAGCTACTTTTCTCAATGGGTACATCATCATTAATACCAAAGGTAAACAAGGAGCTCTGACTATGCTCTAAAAATAAAGAAGCAAAGATAGTCCTCACAACAATCGTATTAATAGTATAATCATATATTCATAGAAATAATATTAATACAATTTAGCAGAATCTGAATTGAGATTTCTTACCATAATTCTTTTTTTTTATGGTACTGGGGATTGAACCCAGGGGTGTTCTGCCTCTGAGCTATACCCTACTTTTTTTTTTTTTTTGTGGTACTGGGGGTGGAACCCAGAGGCTTTCTACTTCCGGGCTATACTCCCAGCCCTATTTTTTATGTTTTATTTTGAAACAGGGTCTCACTAAGTTGCTGAGAGCCTCACTAAGTAGCTGAGGCTGGCTTCGAACCTGTGTGATCCTCCTGTCTCAGCCTCCCAAGCGCAGGGATTACAAGCGTGCGCCACCACGCCCTGCTGAGCTATACCCTACTTTATTTTTTATTTTGAAACACTTTCTCACTGAGTTGCAAAGGGCCTCACTATATAGCCAAACCTGTGATCCTCCTGTCTCAGACTCACAAGTACTGGGATTACAAGTGTGCACCACCACACCTGGATCATAATTCCTTTCTGTCATCCTCAGATTCCTACCTGACCCAGGCAGTAGGCGATGAGGCAATCTTTCTAAAAGTGTGGCAGGTTATTCTGTACCATACGGTTCTGATGGAATGTAGGAAAGGAACCTAGACACTTTCAAATGTTTTCCTTTCTTGGGGGAGCCTTTGTTGTATATACTGCTACCCCAGCATGTGGGGTCATCTCTGAAATGGAAGATGGAGATGGCCATGGGTTACAAAGCTATACTTCCATCCCATATGAGAACCAGAGAATCTCCCTAATTTCACTAACTCTTATTTGTTACTTAAGCTTATACCTCCAATTAAGAAAGTATCATCCATGATTATATACACAGTTTCAGTATTTTTGCTAATACTATATCTTTAGGGATAGAATTCTCTAGTAATATATCCATTGCACTTTAGCAAGTTATAATTTCCATTCAAATCCTGAATTTCTCTTTTACCAAAACTCCTAATTTAGTTTTCCAGTAAAAAAATCGATTTTTTTCAGTGAAAAAATATGCTGTTGTTTTTGTTAATATAATGAAATGTATTGCTGCATTCAAGCAACACTGTTATTAAATTATGTTCCAAATTACCTTTTAAGAGATATGGAGATTTGGCCACATGTTGACCTTGGAATTTAACTTCTACCTTCAGATTTTTGTAGCTTGCATACATTCTATATCTTACTATGAAGGACCCATCCTTTCGGTCTAAAACCTGGACTCCAACTCTGGTGAAGTGCTCTTCTGGTGCTGAGATTTTAACCTGGAACACCTTTTCACCCGGAGAAGATGTGAATCTGGGATGGGAAGAGATATAAAGATTATTTTAAAAAACTAAAACACAGTGATTATGCTTTTCAGTCTGTAAACTTCCCTGTTCGCACATTCTTTCTCTAACATACATTTGTATCTTTTTTTCTTATGTTTTTAGTGCCAGAATGGATATAATGAATCATATATTTTCAAAAAGAGGATGATACTGGCCAAAATAACATAAACCAGTTTCATCAATAACAAGAGCATCTGATATACTAATTATGTAAACAAATAAATATTTATGCATTACAATATAGTGATATTCCTATTAGTTATTAGTCTAATATTTCATGCCTATCATTCTAATATTTTGTGTCTATCATTTCTGAAAATTTGTGACCAAAGGGTGCTTCCAAAGACAATCTTATTTTGAAAAATCACTCAGTGATTTTTTTTTTGTACTTGGGATGGAACCCAGGGACATTCTACCTCCGAGCTATACTCCCAGTACTTTTTATTTTTATTTTTACTATTATTCTTTATTTTGAAACTTAGTCTCATTAAGTTCACTAGGTTGCCGTGGGCCTCACTAAGTAACTGAGGCTGTCCGTGAATTTGGCAATCCTGTCTCTGCCTCCTAAGTACTGGGATTACAAGGGTGTGTCACCACACCCAGCTTCTCAGTGATTCTTAAAAATATTATTATAAATCATGTTCAGCCATGGGCAAAATCAAAATAGGTGTAAACTTTGTAACAACATTTTTTGGAGAGAGTGCTCTTTTTGGTAAGGTGATTTTTAGTTTCCTCAATTGTATTATTTACAGTCAAATGACCAAATTTACAACCATCTTTTTCTTGGAAAACTCTTTTGTGGTGTTGGGGATTGAACCTAGAGCCTCATGTGTGTTTGGTAAGCATTCTACCACTGAGCTATACACCCAGCCCCTGGAAAATATTTTATTCCCAATTTTTATTTTCCCTGACTTGGTCATCACCCATCTATAATAAACAGGCCAGGCTTAGTAGTGTACACCTGTAATCTCAGTACTTGGAGGGCTGAGATGCTGAGGATACAGGAGTCTGAGATACAGGAGGATCACAAGTTCAAGGCCAGCCTGGGTAACTTAAGCCAGTGTCTGGAAAATAAGTATATAAATAAAAATAAAAATAAAAAAATAAATAAAAGGTCTGAGGGTGTAGCTCAATGGTAAAGCAACCCCAGATTCAATCTCCAATACCACCCCCCATGCACATAATAATAATAAAGACAATTATTTCAGAAGTCTGTGAATTATAAAAATAAGTTTAGGTATAATTTATTATTTAACTTATATATGGAACTCATTGGAATATAATAATTTTTGTTACAATCACATAAGAAATTCATATTTTCAGAGTTTCCCTTCAAACTCTAATGTCTTAAGTGCTTCTCCATTTTTCTTCTTGAGTTTGAAAACATGCTTACCTGCAGAAGTCTACCTGAAAATTGAAGCAGCACCAAAGAAAGATGAAGCCAAAGAAGAGCCTAACGACTCGGCTTAAATTTCTTACAAAAGCCAATGCAAAAAGTAGTCAGAAATAGCACTTCCAGCAAAGTGTAGGAGCTTTGCTTCCCCCTGAAAATGTGGGAATTACATGTCAAAATAGCCAAGAGACGAGCCATAATTCGCAATTATTTCTAAAGCTACAGAGAAAAACTGATTTGGACCAGGGAGCCTGTTAGAACCCAATGTGGGCCCAACTCAGGGATCCCGGAATGTAAACCGCAGTGGAAGAAAAGAGTAGTTCTGGGTAGATGATAACCAGTTGAAGGAAAAAACAATCCTTTGAAAATGTAACTCTAAATTTCTTTTTGTTTTTGTGGTGCTGGGGATTGAACCCAGGGGCATTCCCCCGGCCCTATTTTTAATTCTTTATTTTGGAACAGGGTCTCACTACGTTGTGGAGGGCCTCACTAAGCAGCTGAGGCTGGCCTCGAACCCAGATCCTCCTGTCTCAGCCTCCCAAGTACTGGGATTACAAGCGCGCGCCACCACGCCTGGTTTGTAACCCTCAAGAGCGGGGTCGTTTCTCGACTTACTTCTCCCCTGCCGAATCCACCGCCTGGATATAGAAATAGCGGGCCGGCAGGACGACCTCTGCGTTTAGCCCGGGCCCCCATATCTCACTCCTCTCTGGGCTCAGTCGCTTCTCTCCGCCGGCCTCGGCAAGTGCTCCAGCTGTGGCCAGGAGAAAGCAGTAAAGCAGCGAAGTGCTGGACATTTAGAGTCGGACTCGGAGCGCCGGGCAGCGGGAGGCGTGCCCAGCGGGCGGGCGCGGGCAGCGGGCGCCGCGGTGCGGGTCCCTCCCGAGGGGGCCTTCGGAGCGCAGGGCGGTCCCGCCGTCCAGTCACCGTCGGGGCGTCGGCCTGTCCAGGCCCAGGGCGCCCGTCGCTCGGCGAGGACGGCCAGCCCGGCGCGGCCCCGGGACAAGGACCCGCCCGAGTCGCTCTCGCCACTCCCCGGGCGGCGCGGGCCCGCCCCGGGCGGCGAGGCCGGGCGGCGGGATTGGCGCGCGGCGCTGAGCGAGGCCGCCCGCCAGGGGGTGCCGCGGACACGCGGCCGGAGCCGGGCTCCCTGGGAGATGTAGTTCGCCCTCGGACCGGCGGAAATCCTGCTAGGTTCCTTTTTTCCTTCCTTTTCTTTTCTTTTTTTTAAAGCCATCCCTCACCCGTATTTTACTTTCCGATCACCGCCTTCGGGGAGCTGCGGGTGTCCGCGACCGGGGCGCGGAGATCTCAGGTTTTAATTCTTTGGGCACCGCGTGCCCGCACGTGCGGAGGCCGGCGGGGAGGTGAGGCTGCGCGGAGCCGCGGTCCCGCCGTCCCCGGCCCCCGAGCCGTCCCGAGCCCAGGCCGCGTGCGGGCCCGGGAGCTGCGGCGGGCGCGGGCTGCGGGCGCCGGGAAGGAGCGGGCACCGGCGAGGGCCGCGCGGGCAGAAGGGCCGCGGCCTGCCCGGGACGAAGCGCGGTTGGGGCGCCCGTGGGCCCGGCGGCCGCACGCCAGCCCTGCGCGCCGCGCCCGCCCTAGCCGGCGGCCCGCTCCCGCCCCGCCCTCTGGGGAGAGCCCCGGGGAGCGCGGCGGCGGGGCGCCCGGGGGGCCTGCGCGGGCCGGGCCTCGCTTAGTCTTGCCCACTGGCCTCGCTGGGCCTCCGCGGGCTCACTCCGCCGCGCCCCGCGGCCCCGCGCTGCCCGAGCATCCCCGGCGCACCGGTCGGAGGCGGCCCCGGCGCCCGCGCGCCCCCTGCCGGCGCTCCGCGTCTCCCGGCCCGGGCGAGGGCGGGGCGGGGCTGGGGGGCTGCGGGGTCCTGGGGAGCGGGAGTCGGCCGGCCGCGGTCCTGGGGAGCGGGAGTCCGCCGGCCGCGGTCCTGGGGAGCGGGAGTCGGCCGGCCGCGGTCCTGGGGAGCGGGAGTCCGCCGGCCGCGGTCCTGGGGAGCGGGTGTCCGCCGGCCGCGGTCCTGGGGTGCGGGAGTCGGCCGGCCGCGGTCCTGGGGAGCGGGTGTCCGCCGGCCGCGGTCCTGGGGTGCGGGAGTCGGCCGGCCGCGGTCCTGGGGAGCGGGAGTCCGCCGGCCGCGGTCCTGGGGAGCGGGAGTCCGCCGGCCGCGGTCCTGGGGTGCGGGTGTCCGCCGGCCGCGGTCCTGGGGAGCGGGAGTCCGCCGGCCGCGGTCCTGGGGTGCGGGTGTCCGCCGGCCGCGGTCCTGGGGTGCGGGTGTCCGCCGGCCGCGGTCCTGGGGAGCGGGAGTCCGCCGGCCGCGGTCCTGGGGTGCGGGTGTCCGCCGGCCGCGGTCCTGGGGTGCGGGTGTCCGCCGGCCGCGGTCCTGGGGTGCGGGTGTCGGCCGGCCGCGGTCCTGGGGAGCGGGAGTCCGCCGGCGGGGCGGGCGCAGCCGCGCTCTCCCCCAGGCGGCGCGGCCTCTGCACCCCCGGGCTCCGCGCGGCGGGCGCCCGCCGGCGACTGTGGCCTCCGAGCCCGCGCCGGCGCCAGCTAGGCCGGCGGTGCAGCCCCGGCCTTCCCGAGCCCGGCTCGGCCTCCGGGATCCCGGGTCCTTCGCCGGCCGCCGGCCTCCGCCGGCGGGGTGGGTCGGAAGGCCTGCGGAGAGCGGGAGCACTTGGGGAGGAGTGGTTGGGAAGGATGGAGTCCAGGTCTTAGCGCCTCTGGTCCAACCCTCGGCCACATATTCGACCTGTAGTAAGTCACTGAATTATCCCTGCGTCTGTCTCCGTTGCCATCCATACAGAATATAGATCATGTTTGTTATATGTGGAAGGAGGCTTACTGAGGGGATTGTAAAAGATGCGTAGTTCCTTAATAAGCGATATTTATGAGTGTAAATTGAAAACATAACTTGAATACAGGGTAGTCGATGGCTATTGGCTTTGCAAACGCTGTTTGTTTTACGGTTCATTACTGTGACTTTTCCAAATCTTTACTCTAGTGGTGCATTTAAAGCTAGCCCTGTTTTAAGATTACCTTTGCACGCAAACAGTGTTTCTTTTGCTGGTGACATATTAGCAATAGACCATTAAATTGTGCCTTAGGTCCTGTAGTGGTTTTTATTAGTGAGTCAGTATAGCAAAGCTTCACTTACGTGGAGGAGGGACCTATCAAATCGAGAGCTTACAATAATGCCCGGCGCTTAAAAAATGTTTGTTGAACCAGCGGTTCAGCGATTAGGCCCTGGGGATACAATAGTCAGGAACCGGACTTGTCGGAGGCAGACATTAATCATATGAACAACTTATGCGCGCATGCATTCACGCACAGTTGTAAACGGAACCTTGTGCTGCTGAGGCCACGCAGGGTACCGGGCCTCCTTGGAAGAGCAAAGCGAGCTTCCCCAGGAACTGATAGTTGATCCCATCTGAAAGATGAATGGAAATCAATAAAGTAGGCTTGGTGGAGGAGACTAATATTCAGAGAGCCCAAAAGAAGGTGAATGAGGGGGAGGGAGGGGATAAAGTGAGCTAAAGAAATAGATCTGATGCTGATGAGGATGCACTGCGGAGGGAGAGTGGACAGACAGCAGGCGTAACAATGGAAAGAAAATGAACGCTAGCCGCGTTCAGGTCAGGGGTTTTGGATAAATGTCTAATGTATTTTTGTACCTGGTAATTGTTTTCTGTAGTGTGTCTTACTTATTTAGTAAAATCCGTAAATACCCCACACGTGTTCGAAGAGAAATATAAACAATGGTTCAAGTGGAAAGGTTTTTATATCTTTGGCTTTCATTAGCAGTCAACTTAAAATAGGTCGTGTTGACGATTATCTCTCTTTCTTTTTGGTAAAACTGCAACTAAAGAGCTCATTCTTGTTCAGTGATCATTATTTAAAATGATTATTTTATTTAATTTATTTAATAAAGTTTAGTTATTTTAATTAAAATTATTTTTTATTTATTTCAAATTATAGTTTAAAATGGTACTATTTTTATTTAAAAATGAAACCCAAACCACATACAAAACCAGAGCACCATGCTTTCTATTACTGGAGTGGTGTATGTTCTCTCTTGGCATTAGCTTTCAGGAAGCTCAGCCCTCAACCTCTGTGCTCAAGTAAAGTCATTTCTCTTTGCCATTATTTCTCTTTAGTACTGAGGAATTCTACCTTCAAGCTGTACTCGCAGTCCTATTTATTACTGCTATTTATTTATTTTTTGCAGTACTGGGGATGTAATCCAGGGGCATTCTTCCTCTGAGCTACACCCAAACCCTATTTTTTTATTTTTTATTTTGAAATAGGGTCTCACTGAGTTGCAAAGGACCTCACGAGTAGCTGAGGCTGGCCACGAACCACAATCCTCCTGTCTCAGCCTCCCAAATGCTGGGATTACAAACGTGCGACACCATACCTGGCTTATTATTGCTTTTTTTTGTGTGTGTGGTACTGGGGTTCCTGGGAGCCTTTCTACTTCCGGGCTACACTCTCAGACCTATTTTTTTATATTTTTATTTGGAAACAGGGTCTCTTAAGCCAGCGTGGCTGTTCGAACCTGCGTGATCCTCCTGTCTCCACCTCCCAAGCTCAGGGATTACAAGCGTGAGCCACTACGTCCAGCTTATTATTGCTTTTTAAAACAGGGTCTTGCTAGGTTCCTGAGATTCTTGCTAAATTGCTAAGGCTGGCCTGGAACCTGTGATTTTCCCAAGTACTGGGATTAAGGACATGTGCCACCATGCCTGGCTGCCTATGTTTTTGAGCAGAATATTTTCTATAACAGTTGCAAATGAGCATACTTCATAAAAATGACCAAATTGCCAAACAGAGAACTGGTCCCATGGGCAAAATTTAACTTGTAGAAGGAAGCTATGGCAAAGTGAAGCTGAGCTTGAGATGTCCAAGCCTGGAATATCCCAATCTCCTCCCACCAAACTAACTGCAGTAGCCTCTGCCCTTTGCCCATCCGAGACCACACACTCTTGTCACCTATCAAAACCCAGCCATACAAACCCAACACCACAGACACAGGCATGCGCCATATCCACGCCGCACTGGCTTTTAAAGAAGGGCATGAGGATTACAGATAAAAGGTGAGAAATAACACCCAAGGACGTCAGCTAAGACTCAGACACTTGATCCAGGAAAAAGACCAGCGTTTGGTCCATGAGCCTCAGGTACTGCGCTTTCCTCTATCTTTCCACCATCACCATCGAACCCCAGAGAGGAAGAACTCGAAAGCTTAACTGCTTCTGTCTGGGGGTACTCTCCACCAGCTAAGATTTCTTTACCCAAAAGAAAGTGAGAGTTTTCAGTATGCTTCTTCTCCCAAGCCCGTCTTGCAAAAATGATAAACTGCACCGAATACTAAAAACCCCTGCCTGGAGGCTTGAGTGGAGAGCAAGCATTCTTTACGAGTAAGGCACGTGGGATCTAGGCACGCATGTTGTCCTGGGCAATGCAGTCTGGTTCCTTAAATTCCTTCGGGGCAGGTGATCCCTCCACCCATTTATCTGGGGGGGGGGTGTCGGTCCGGAGAAGCTGGAGGCTCGTGGGTGAATCATCTCCCGTCGCTTCTCAAGCTTAGACTAATGCCATTCAGCATTTATATAACGGTTTTCATAGATCACTTTCTCTAACCTCTGAAAGCTATTTTTATTTCTGTTTTGTCAAGTAGGCAAAGGAGAAGACATACCAGTTGATAAAAGTCAGATTGAGAGCCGGGTGTGGTGGCGCAGGCTTGTAATCCCCGCGCTTGGGAGGCTGAGACAGGAGGATCGCTCAGGTTCAAAGCCAGCCTCAGCTACTTAGGCTTTCAGCAACTTAGTGAGACCCTGTTTTCAAATAAAATATAAAATAGGTCTGGGAGTACAGCCCGTAGGTAGAAAGCCTCTGGGTTCCACCCCCAGTACCACCCAAAAAAAAAAAAAGTCAGATTGACCCTGGCGTGGGTTGAATGACATCCTGCTGCTGTCACTGGAGCCCAGAGGCGCGGCCTGCATAGCACTGTCCCCTGTAACACCCATGGCCTTTGATTCATTAAGGGCTTCCTGTTTTTCACAAATCTTCAGCTGTTTTGAATGCTCTTGTTTGTTACTTAAATTTTCTGTGTTTTCTTCCCCAAATCAATCAGTTTGAACTTGAAATTGATTTTTTTTCTCACTAGAAGTTAGAGACTCTTAGATTGTTTGTTTGTTTTTGTACTGGGGGTGGAACCCAGGGGCATTTCTACCTCTGTGCTATTCTCCCAGACCTATTTTATACTTTATTTGGAAACAGGGTCTCACTAAGTTGCTGAGAGCCTCACTAAGTAGCTGAGGCTGGCTTTGAACCTGTGCGATGTTCCTGTCTCAGCCTCCCAAGCGCTGGGATTACAAGTGTGTGACACCACACCCGGCTAGGTTGGATCTCTTCTTTCTTTTCTCCTCCTCTTCCTCCTCCTCCTCCTCCTCCTCCTCCTCCTCCTCCTCTTTCTTGACAGGTGAAAAATATTTTAAGTTCTGTATTATTTGGTGGATTTCAGTCTATGACATGATCATCATGCACCTTTTATGCCTGTATACTTTTTAAGTAATCTTGCCAATCTACTATTTTTAGACATTTTTAGTGAGATATAATTCACATACCATGTAATTCACCAATTGACATGTACACTTCAGTGGCTTTCAGTATAATCACATAGTTGTGCATTCACCCTTCTACACAATCAACTATAGAATATTTTCATTATTTCAAAAACAAACTTATCATGCCCAATCCTTCAGTCCCAGGCTAATACTCACATGCATTCTGTCTGGATCTGCATATTATAGACTACTTATTTATTTTATGGTATTGGGAATTGGAGCCATGGGCGTTGTACCTCTGAGTTACACCCCTTGCCCTATTTTATTTTTAGTTTGAAACAGGTTCTTACGAGGTTGATGAGAGTCTCACTATTTGCTGAAACTGTTCTTGAACTTGTGATCCTCCTGTCTCAGGCTCCCAAATACTGGGATTATAGGCACGTGCCAGCCTGGCTAGGGACACTTTTTATAAATGAAATTATACAGTATCTGGTGCTTTTTGGCTGGCTTCTCTCACTCAGCACAATGTTTTGAAAGTTCATTCATGTTGCATTATAGATCAGTACTCCTTTTTATTGCCAAATAAGATTCCATTGTATAGATATGACACATTTGTCCTTCAATCCATTGATAGGTATTGGGTTGTTTCCTCTTTTTGGCTATTATGAATTCTGCTATTCACGTGTGTGGACAGTAGCTTTTATTTCTCTTGGAGTGAAATTGCTAGACTGTGTAGTAACTGTTTACATGTTTGAACAACTATTTCTCAAATTGATGGAACCATTTTAAAGTTCCACTAGTAGTATCTGAGGGCTTTGGTCCTTCATATCCTTGCCAACACTTGATGTTATCTGGCTTTTTGATTGCAGTCATCCTCGTGCTTTGAGTTGCTATCTCATACTCTTGCATTTCTGTGTCAGCTCAGGGTGCTGAGCATTTTTTTCATGTGCTCATTGGCTTTTTCTATCATCTTTGGAGATATGTCTGTTCAGATACTTTGCCCAGTTTAATTGGCTTATTTGTAGTTTTTAGTCTAAGTTAACTTTGTGTGTGTGTGTGTGTGTGTGTGTGTGTGTGTGTGTGTTACTGGGGTTCCTGGAGTCCCTTCTCCGGGCTACACTCCCAGACCTATCTTATATTTTTATTTGGAAACAGGGTCTCGTAAGCCAGCGAGGCTGGCATTGGACCAGTGCCATCCTCCTGTCTCTGCCTCTCAAGCGCGGGGATTACAAGCGTGCATCACCATGCCCAGCTACTCTAAGTTAACTTTAAAAATAAAATAGATGTTTAGTGATCATAACTTAGGCATAGAGTCATGGCAAATTCAATATGGACTGAATGGAGGCATGTGAATAATAGTTGATATAATTTTTAGTGCCCTTTAAAGTGCCCAGTGGGTTGCTGATTACTCTTTCTTCTCTTTTTAGGATCCTATTTCACAGCTCTCAAGTTTTTACAGAATGATGTAAATAATTGTCACAGTTGTTTTTCAAGACACAGAAAGGGTTGCGGCTTCTTCCTGGTAACAGAAACTTTTCTAGTTGCATTCAATGCCTAACGTTGCAGAAATCGAAAGGTCCAATGATTCTGGAAATGGTGGACAGAAATCTGACAGGAAGTCTCCGGAAGAGAACCTACAAAGTGCTGTAAAATCTTTCTGCACAAGTGCCTCAGAAGCACCCTTGGGTCCCAAAGGAGATGGTCATTACCCTTGGAGTTGTCCAGTGACTCACACTCGGGAAAAGATTTATGCCATCTGTTCAGACTATGCCTTTCTCAACCAGGCCACCTCAGTCTACAAACCTCCAAATCCACCCCGCTCTCCTTGCCTTCCTGACAGTACCTCATTATCTGCTGGAGATAATTCATCAAGATACATTGGTATTCCGACTAGTGCATCGGAAATAATCTACAATGAAGAAAATAGCTTGGAACACTTATCCAACAGCCTGGGCAAGCTACCTCTCGCGTGGGAAATTGACAAATCTGAATTCGATGGTGTGACTACAAATTTGAAACACAAATCGGGTAAGGATGAAGCCATGATGTTCACATGTGAAAACGATGAGAAACAAACAGCTTGTCCATCATTGTGGTTAAGAAAGAGTTACCTCGGACACAGGCCATTTAGTTTATTATCGTGTTGCTGATGGAGAGTTCAAGCATCACCTTTGCATTTTGAGAGCTTTGACAATCAAAGTCAAATTAAAAAAAGATATTATAGATAAGTACGCAGTAGCTTAGAAAAGGTTAATGGCATGGCTAGAATAAGACTGTTATTTTGAAATTTTGCATGGACATAAAATCGTATTTTTTAAACTAGACAGCCTCTCTATAAAAAGCCATTATACAATAAGATTATAACTTTTTTGTTGTTAAAAATGTTTGAGCACCAGCCAGGTCTTGTGTGCTGCACAGTTGGAGAAGATGTTATTCACATACAGTGCAGTGTACCACTTTACAGAGGCAGTGATGATCCTAAAGTAGATACTAATGCTGCTCACATCTTTCCTTTGGACTCACAGTAATATGGGAACTTTCTGAGGTATAGGATTATGATTCTCATTTTATAGGTGAAGAAAATGAGGCTTAGAGGGAACAAGTCTCTTGCTCACAGCTGCACAGCCCGGGCAAGGCGCACGAGGCTCTGTCTTCCAGGCTTCTCTGATGATTTTGTGAAACTTCCTAATTTTGCTCATTCATTGGTTTAAATCAGTTTGTTTTTCAGAGTGTGATGTACATTTATAATTCTTAGGAGCCCAGGGGAGATTTCATTTGGTGTCAATATTCATGAGTCTTTTTTCTTTTTTATAAGGCATTTTTTTTAGGGCTTAGACTTAGGGCTAAGCAGGTCTCCTAAGACAAAGAGGTGATTTCTCCTATTTTCTGAAGGTTTTCAGACGAATATTAACATTACTAACTATAATTATGGAGTTGCTTTGATTACTGTTAATTTGTGAGAAATCTTAGTTCACTTAGGTTGTTAAATTTGGGAGCATAAATTTGGGACCTCTAACACCATAAGGTCTGTAGTGATAACTCTTCTTTCACTCCTGAGACTTGTAATTTATTTTCTTTTTTTCCCTTTTCTTTCCTGATAAGTCTAGCTAGAAGTTCATCGATTTTTCATCTTTTTGAACAACCAGCTTTAACTTTCTATTTCAATGATTTCTGCTCTTTATTATTTCCTTCTGGCTACTTACTTTGGGTTTATTTTGTTCTTCATTTTCTGACTTCTTTGATTGAAAGCTTAGACCATTGATTCAAGGCTTTTCTACCATAAATGTGTTGTGCTGTTGGGCATGGTGATGCAAACCTGTAATCCCAGTACTTGGGAGGCTAAGGTTGGAGGATCAGCCTCAGCAAGTAGTGATGCTCCCACCAACCTAACAAGATTCTGTTTCAAAATAAAGAATAAAAAATAGGGCTGGAGGTGTAGTTTAGAGGTAGAATGTCCCTGGGTTCAACCCTAGTAACACAAACACACACACACACACACACACACACACACAAATATGCTCAAGATTGTTCTCTAAGTAAAACTTTAGCTGCAGCTCACAAATTTTGTTACACTCTATTATCATTTAATTTGTAGTGCCTTTAAATTTACTTTGTACCCGGGCGTGGTGGAGCACACTTGTAATCCCTGCGCACACCTGTAATCCCTGTGCTTGGAGGCTGAGATAGGAGGATCGCACAGGTTCCAAGCCAGCCTCAGCTACTTAGTGAGGCTCTCAGCAACTTGGTGAGACCCTGTTTCCAAGTAAAATATAAAATAGGCCTGGGAGTATAGCCCGGAGGTAGAAAGCCTCTGGGTTCCACCCCCAGTACCACATAAATAAATAAATAAATAAATAAATAAATAAATAAAGTTACTTTGTAATTTCTTCCTTGGTAGATGCATTACTTAAATATATGCTGTGTCATTTCCTGATTTTTGGAGTCTTTTTAACATAATTCTATTGGTGCATTATAGTTTCATATCATAATTTAAATCATCTGACAGTGGCATACACAGCATTTGGAGTCTTTTCCAAATATTGATTTCTAATTTAATTTCATCATAGACAGAGAACCTATGATCTCTATCTTATAAAATTTACCAGACTTGGTCTATGGCCTAGTATATAGTCTTAGTGAATACACCATGCACACTTGAAAAGTACATTCTGCAGCCACTGGGTATATCTGTAAGTATTAATTAGGCCAAAGTGTTTGAAAGTGTTGTTCACATCTTCTGTGTCTCTATTTAATTTTTGCCTTTTCTATCAAGTGCTGAAAGTAAGTGCTAGCAATCTATAACAATTATTTTGGGGCACCTTTTCCCCATTTAATTTCTTTTTAAAAAAACAACACTTTTTATAATTCTGGTAACATGCACATAACATAAAATGTACTAACTTAAACACCTTTATGTCTATACGTCAGTGGCATTAAGTGTGTTCATATTCTTGTTCAACCACTGACCATCTCCAGATCTTCTCATCTGAAACTCTGTGCCCATTAAACAGTAATTCCCACTTTCTTCTTTCCTCAATGAGTGGCAGCCACCATCCTTCCTCCTCT